>NC_133622.1:151257676-151385176 GCF_048593235.1 Sminthopsis crassicaudata
TCAACTCATTCTATGCCTGAAGCATCTGTCCAAGATACTTAGCATTGTATAGATAGATGAATTAACTCATTGGACTACCTTACCAGTTGCATATCTGAATGTGGACAATTTTTCATCCGCTTTCTTCTTGGTGGAGATTTCTCCAAGAATCGAGACTTAGAACAGCTAGTATAATGTCATTTTGTGAGTAGAACTTTTGGAAACTTTTGCTATCAACAGGGAATTCTTTTGTTAGGTTTTTTTAATAAGATGCTTTAAGCATGTATCATAGGTGTTTAATGTACATATGGCACCTTGGCTGAGCAGGAGTCTTTCTTCAAAAGCAGAACTTTGTCCCATGGAATCAGATTTTTATTGTGCAGTTGTTTTTTTAATTCTGTCTGACACTTTGTGATTCCATTTGAAGTTTCTTGGAAAAAATGTTAGAATCGTTTACCATCTCCTTCTCCAGCTCATTTTATGGATAAAGAGCTGACGCAAGCAGGGTTAAGTGACTTCCCTAGCATCACATAGTAAGTGTCTGAGACCAGGTTTAAACTTAGAAAGATGAATAGTTTTGACTACAGGCCTGGTGTTCTATCCATTGCACTACTAGCTTCCCATTAAGTCAAATAATATTTTCTTTTTAATATTATTGTTTTTAACATTTTTTAACATTATTGATTTTTATTAAAACAAATCATCTTTCTCAATAATTTTTTTCAGGAACAGTTTGGGTCTCTTCACCACTGTGGATTTTGTGATCATAATGACAGGGTCTTTTATAAAAAATAATCTTCAAAGCCCGTCTTTTTCCATCTCATGTTGTCAGCAAGATGTACTCAGTGCATATATAGATGTTTCTCATAATTTTTTTAAGAGAAGACAAATTAGTCTGTAGAATGTCTTCTTAATTGTTTATTTTTGAGAGGAATACAGTGAACTAATTATGATCTCTTTTATCATTTTGCAATTTTCTCAGGTATTTTAAAGATAAACTAAATATTGATCCTCAACAGATAAAGTGATTGCTTTGCCTTTAGTAGGTGTTACTTCTGTTTGTGCTTGGCCAGGTTCAATTTTTTAAGTAGTATCTCTTTTTCCTTTTATAGTATTGAAGTCATAAAATTGAAATATGTGAGTCTATTTTTGTTGCTAATGAAAATCTGTTACTATAATTTATTGCTGGCTTTGTTCTGTTTCAAATATTTGATATCTTTACCTGAGTCTTGTGCCAAATCTCTTCAAGCTTCTTTTTTTTCTCAACTGTTCTTTTATAATTTGTAATGTTTTATACATGAATTCACAATCCAAATTGCAGTTAACTTTGGCTCTCATAACTGCCCACTTAGTCAAGAGATTGTTGGCTAAGGAGATTTCTGGGTTCATTTATGTTCTCTTCATTGTGGCAGCTGTTTCTTAGTGGCTAAACTTTTCTAGGAAAAACTTAAACAGGTCAGGTTGGAACTGTTGTAACCAAATGCAATGCTATCTTTTCATCTGTATACTTCCTTCCAATTTAGTGTTTATTTTGAACTTTGCTCTAACCAGACAGGATTTACTAATATAGACAATTAATTTCCTGTCTTTTTACTTACATTTATATCACACTTTAAGGTTCATAAATATAGCCAATTTCATTTTTATTATGTTATTTAATGTTGGTCAAACTCTCTAAGTCTTTGTAAAATCAAAACTTGTCATTTATACACTTTGTAAGATTTTTTGCTTCTATCCCCTTCTCTCTACTAATACAGCTAGCATCCTAGTTCTGGCACTTATTATTTCTTGTTTGAGTGACTGCAATAGCTTCTGAAATTGTTCTCCCTCTTCTATCCTCACTAAAAATCATATTCCACATAGCTATTAAGATGATTGTTCTCATGCACAAATTTGAGCATGTTTCTTTCTCCCCTACCCAAATGCTAGTGATAATCAGTTAATTCTAAGATAAAATGTAAGCCCTTCCATGTAGAATTAAAATTCTTCACAAATTGAACACAACATGTTCTTCTAGCTTGAGTTTAGTATGACATGTTGATTGCTCTGCTACTAGAATTGATGGGATGTCAAAGATGCAGGGGAATTGTATATAGGTTATATTGTAACACATGTAAAATGTATGGGATTACCTGCCATCGGGGGGAGGGAGTGGAAGGAGGGAGGGGATAATTTGGAAAAATGAATAAAATAAAAAAAAAAGATGCAGGGGAGGATTTTGGTGGGATTTTGGAAAGCATCTCTATAGAATTGGAAGGTTTAGAAGCCATCTAATCCAGTCCTTTCATTTAAACAAGAAGAATCACAGGTTTAGAGATGACTTTGCCAGGATTAAACAGCAAATAAACGGCAAAACTAGAATTCTAATTCTTGTCACAGAATGTGCTATAGTTCTAGTATTTTATAAATAACAAAGTTTCCCACAGGGCTTTTCTAAAGTTGTGTCAGTATCTAAGAGCTTCCAAAACATTCTTTTTGTACAGCAAAATAACTGTATGGACATGTATACATATACTCTATTTAATTTATACTTTAAAAAGTTTAGCCCCTTGTAAATGAATGATTAAATAATGAATGGAAAACATTTATTAAGTATTTGTTGTATGCAAAGCACTGGGGCGATGTTAGAGATAAAAATCCAAAAACTTTAGTTAGCCCTTGCTGGCAAACTTACACTAAAAGAGGGAGAGGAAAGTGAAGCTTCTTGAGTAAGGCAGAAAGGCATGACATCCTTTCAAATACTTGAAGAAAACTGCCAGTGGAAGAAGATAAATATAAGTCTAAACAATAGTCGAAGAAATTTTATTAAGCTCATATTACATGCCAGACACTACAAAGAAAATCAGACTATAGTTCCTGCTTTCATAGTTTAATGGAAGAGATCACATACAGATATCTAAACTACATATGTATATACAGTAAACTGAGATAATCATCAGAAAGAAGGCAATATCAATAAAATGGATCAGAAACTTTATTAATAAGGACTTTTAATGTATTTTATTAATAAAGAATGAATCATAATTATAATTCATAATAATAATTAGTAATATAGTTATAAATTTGATTCTTACCTTGTGATGTGGGTATTATTATGAAGTGTCATCCCCATTTTACAGATGAAGAAGCCAAGACAAAGAAAGGTTAAGTAACATAGAGATATATATCCCAATAAGTTTTGGAGGCAGAATTTGAATTTGGATCTTCCTGACTTCTATGTATTGCTGTCTATCCATCATGTTATTTAGCTGTATAGGTAGAAACTGAAGAGGAACAGATATAGATTAGTTGCTGACATCTGACTGTGACCCTGTGGACTATATTGTCCAACGGGTATTTTGGCAAGACTTTGGAGTTGTTTGCCATTTCCTTCTCCAGGGATTAAGGCAAGCAGAGATCAAGTGATTAATCACATAACTATGTAGTGTCTGAGATCCGATTTGAACTCAGTTCTTCCAGAGTCCAGGCTCTATTCACTGTTCCACCAAGTTGTCTCCATATCAACTGATACCATATTTCAATTCTCATTGATGGTTCCAGGCTATAATTATTTTGTTTTATTAATTCAATTTAAGACAGTATGACTTTGTTAAGATGGCAGTTCACTCTAAATAGTTAAGTAGCCATGATTATAAATTTTCTTGTAATTTCCCACTTGTATTGCTATAAGTACCTGAAAAATTTTTTTTTCACCTATTGTTATAATTCTTTAGATCAGCAATTTTTACACCAGTTTGTTTTGTGTTAACCTTTGCAGAGGGGGTTTCGTTTCCGTTATGTGTGTGAAGGACCATCTCATGGAGGACTTCCTGGTGCGTCTAGTGAAAAGAACAAGAAATCATATCCCCAAGTTAAAGTAAGTTTGCCATTCTATTTCTACCAGTTTTTATCTTGTAAATTGTTAATTCTGGGAGATTTGATGACCTATGAGTAGGAACAGGGATTGATCTTAAGTCAACAAGTCAAATGTTTAGCTGACAACATAAAAATTTTGCTTACAAGAAAGATGGTTGGTGACATTTATGACATTCTATGAAAGTAAAATGATGGAGTGTAAAAATGTTAGTATTTGTACTAAATATGGTTTTTAAATCATTTGCATTATTTTGGTTGTGATCACATTTGCATTTGGTTCAATTTCAGTGGCTTTCAGTCATCTCAAAAATTATTATAATTAATGTAAAATTTACTTCATTGAATTGAATAGGTTAACACTGCCTTCAGATTTATGGAGCAAAGTCTTGACTTTTATACTTTCTTCATAAATAGTCAGCAAGATAAATGCAAATATTTAAAAGAACATCCCTAACAAATAAATACTTATATCACATGAATCCTCATTTATCATACATACATCCTAATATTCTTTGATTGTGTTAAGCTTGTTGACTTACATAAAAATTAATTTGAATTGTATTTTCACAGTAAAACTACAGCATAGCATCTTTCTTTCTTTCTTTCTTTCTTTTTTTTTTTTTTGCTAAGGCAATTGGGGCAATTACCTAGGGTCACACAGTTAGGAAGTGTTAAGTGTCTGAGGTCAAATATGAACTCAGGTTCTCCTGACTTCAGGGCTGGTGTTCTATACACTGCCATCTAGCTGACCCTTATAGCATCTTTCTTTATTCATTTTGTTGGTGTCATTTCTTTTTGATCTGTGTGGTATTAATTTGAGTCAGTGGGCATAATATCAAATTGCTAGAGTTATTTTGAAAATGTTGGTATTTGTTTCATAATTTAAGAATAGTATTTATTTAGGATCATTTTCTGAGTTTCCAAAATATAAAATACTTTTGTTTTAGGAAAAACATTCTAGATAAGGGAAGGCCCTCAAAAAAAACCTCAAGTAGAGAAACAATTCTCTAGTCTAACTAGTTGGTTTTTGTAGCTTTCTCCCTTAGTGGTATTTCTGTCTCCAATTCTTCATTTGTAAGTATTCAGTGTCCTTCTCTCTTCTGACCCCATCCCCATCCTTCCTTCAAGTTAGTTAAGGATCTTATTACATCACTTATCTCTTTAATCAAAACTTATTCATACCATTCACCTTCTTGGTCACATTTGAATGTTTTAAGCATCTTCTCTCTAATTGTGGAATAACAGACACTTTATAAAACAAAAGGGTTTTTTTGTTTGTTTGTTTTATTGATCCCTTTGACAGTCTGGTGAAATTAATAGAGCTCTTCCCAGAATGTTGTTAAAGGTTACTATTTATGTTGAAATTGAAAGTTGTAAAAATATTCAACAAACAAGTTCATGGTCCTCAGGTTGAGAAACCCTATTTAATAGGAATTATAGGAATGACAGTGGGGTTGTGGTCTCCAGTTTAAGCAGTTTAGAGCCTCATTGTCTGGAGTTTCCATTGTTTCAATTCCTTCAGCATCCAGAATAGAACAGGAATAGGGAACAATTAGACAGCTGCTCAGTGACCTCTTAAGTAGGAAGGGGAAGGTAGAGCAAGGATGAGAATCCTAACTGAGCTTGGTTTGAAGAACCCCAGCTAGGAAGAGCTAGTTAGGATCTTGATTTCTAACCTGTGTGTCTGTATGACAATAATTGCAAGGGTGTCAAACTGATGTCAAATCCAGAACTAGATAGCAGAAGACTAATAGTATATTAAAGGAACTCCACCAAACTGAAAATGTTGTTTGGCAATGCAAAAGCAACACTAATTAGAGTAATTTGTGTGAATTGCTTACTACTTGTGTATAATTACCATGTAGGAGAGAATGATTGTGATGATTAATGTTTAATTTAATAATTAAAATAATTAATTTTGCTATATATTTTATTTGATTATAACAGTTAATACGCTATGGATGTATGCATTCTCAATGTTCATAGAATGCTAGCAGGCTATATGATTTGGACACACAATACAATTTAATCAGAGTTAGAAGGAATGTTGACTGCTGAAATTAGGGTTAGCTGTAGCTTTATTCATTCAATAAACATTTTTTGGTCAACTGATACATACTTTTCAGGAAAAAGAGGAATTTTTAGGATAAAGTTTTTAGGGTGATTTTAAGAGAAAGATTTTTAGGACTCTTCACTTTTGTTAAATACCCTCTTTGTGGGAGACACTGATTTAAGTGTCTCATGTGACTTAAGTGACTTTAGATCTCTGTTAATAACAATAATCAGAAACAATCAAATTTTGAACCTTGGATTGTGCTTTCTAGGAGCTGGGGGTGGAATGAATGGCTCTTTCCATAAACTATTTTCTGTAAGTAGATATGAGGATGCTTTCTACAAAGAACACAATATATTTTCATCTGAAATTTAACCTTCTTTGATTTGTTTTCAGTCTTTTCATTGTGCTAATCTCCAAGGTTAGAGTAAAAAAAGAAAACCCTCGGGTTCTGAGCAATGCCAGGAATTGGTAGTATCTTAATCCTATTCATAATCATTTGGATATAAAATGTTACTCTTTCACTAGGTATTTATTGAGCTTATTGTAGCAGGAATAAAGGTACAAAACAGGTCTGGTCCTAAACTTACTCTTTGGCATACTTTTAAAAATATATTCATTCATTCTAAGACTATGTTGAATATAGAGAAATCACAAGTAGTTTATTCACATCTGGACTTAGACACATTGACTATGTGATCCTGGGCACATCACTTAGCCTCTGTTTCTCTCACTCTACTCATCTGTAAAATAAGTATAATAGTACCTTCCTTCCAAGCAAATGAAATAATTATAAAGTTCTTAGCACAGGGTCTTACACATAGTAAATGATATATGTGAACTATTTTGTTAAAAATGTAATAATATATTTTCACTAGTTAGTGATTCTATATTATCCATCATTAGGCACTCTCTGGGCATCATTATATTCCCTGCTAAAATTATCATTTCTCTAAGAAACTAAATAGTAGTAAGTGGAAGGACAAAGGACAAAAACATACACACAAATCTATAATACTTTCACATTGTGTGATGTTCTTATACCCAAACAGTTTCATATCCCACCTATTTCTTTAATATGCAATGAAAACATGAACTGTGAGATTTTCCATTTTCATTACACTTTTTTTAAGGGGGAGGGGAATAAGTGGGTGGGTGTTTTGTTTTCGGTTAAAAACCAGAGCAAAAGAGAAAGTGAAAGTACACCAAGAACTGGTTGTCAAGGATCTATGAAATGGCTGATCATTTGGAAGGATCCCAGAACAACAGAAAACAATCAGTGTCAGGCTTGTGAAGGAAGCTATCGTACTGTAGTCTGCCGCACCTTTGTTTATCACCATTTATCCCAAAAGGAAAATGGAGGGGGAGAGGGTTGTATTTAGGAAAACTACTTCATGATATCAATTATGATATGCCCCTGTTAGTATGCACATTTATTAAAACTTTAGAGTCACCTTACTAGTAAAGAATCATTTTACTTTTTTTTCTTGAGTCAAATAACAATGGCTTACGTTGTTGTAGCAGTTCGCAGTTTTCACAGAATTTTCTTTATTCTTTGATAAATTTAGTGAAAGTAGTAATCAATTATTGCCATTTTGCAGCTGAGGAAAGTGAGATCCAGTTAAGTGATTTGTTAAGGTCATATGGCTAGAAAGGGTTTAAGCTGGAATTAGTGGATATGTCTTCCAGAAACTTGTGCTATATTGACACTATATAATGAACATTCCTAAAAAATTGTACCTCTTTAAAACTAGCTTCCTTTGTAATCCTGTGTATTTTATTTTATGCCTTTATAAATGTGATTCTGAGAAGGCGTCCACAGGCTTTACCATATACCAGTTTCATGGCATTAAAAAAGATTAGCAAATCGTGTAATAGAGGTATGAAAAAAAAAAAAATACGATTCCTACCCAGAAGAGGTTCACATGTAGGAGAAGAGATACATCATGTAAATAACTCTAAGTAAGTAGAATTACCAAAAAATCCTGTAAAATGGAGGTAAAACAGTTGTTTGGAAAGGTTATAAGAAAATGTTTTCTGCATTTCTAGTTCAGAAAATCAGGAATGGGATTGATGGGAAAAGTGGTATTTGGACTGAATCCTGAAGGAGAGGTGTAACTTGGTAGAGGACAGCCTAAGCATAGGAAGACACATAAACAAAAACAGGGAGGTGAGAAAGTATGGGATTTTTTTTTTTCTCCTTATTGGATGATCATTGAAAATGCTCAAATTAGAGGAGTCAGATTATCTGATGTATATATAATAGAAGTTTGTAGGGTATATAATAAATAAAGGGTGAAACTAGAAGTAAGGAGACCCATTAGAAGGAATATTAGAGACAAGAGGTTTTCATATAGGAAGAAAAGAAGTAAGAGAGAAAAATGAGAGGAAACAGGAAAGAAAGGACAATTTATTAAGCATATTAACTGGACTGGAACCAGCCTCTAATGGCTGTTGGTGGTCAGAGCTGAACAGAGCAGGTCAGAGACAAGAGATTTGGGATACAGACAGAAGTTTGACTAACTTCAGAGTAAAAATGTTTGCAAGTGGAAGTGCTTCTGATGAGTCTTAATATGTTGGCCAAAGACATTGTTGTAAGTGCATAAATGTATTGGACTATGGCATAATCATTCTTAGCCATTTCCATGACAGCTCATTTATTGACAAAGCAGGCTTTTCTGGGTACTGTGGGAGCAATCTCCACACAAACAAATCCAGAGTTAGCCTCATGGAAACAAGAGTTCAGTACCTGGTATGATTCACTTAGCTCTTATAAAAAACAGGTATTCTGAGCACATCAAGAAAGCATGGACCTGAGAGCCATGCTCAGACATCTCTGTTTAACTGAACAGCAACAACAAAATATGGTAGCAGTTTTTTAAGCATCGGGAATTGCAATTACAAGCAAGCAAAGCATTCCTTGACCTGAAACATTAAATTGTGATAAAAAGGAGGCAGCTTACAGAGAGGAGTATGGCGGGCAGACAGGAATGTTCTGGACAGAGAAGTCTGAGGAAATGATAACTGAACTAATAAGGGTAATTGATTAGCATGAAAGGTTTGATTTATTTACAGTTCACATGTCATGGCGATCCCAAGAAAATGTTGAGTGGGCCAGAAAGTACACAAAAAAAATAAGTTGATGCTTGCCAGTTAGAGCCCAGCATCACTAGAGTGAGAATTCCATACAAAACTGGATGTCAGTTCAGACAAAAGTAGAGGTCAGTCAATAGGCACATAAAATATGCTTGTTCACGGTGACTGTCAGCTGAAGACTGGGGATATATCACATGGTTTCCAGGTGGCCAGAAATTAAATTCTTATTTGTTTGTATTTTGTAACTCCAAGTAGAGTTATTTCTGCACATATCTTCCCCTACTAATTCTGTGGGCTTGAAAGTGTGGGTAATTTGGCTGGTAAATGTATTAACAGCACACTTTGATATAGGCATTTCAGTTTTAACTGCTTTGTTGAAATTTTTTCTATCACTTTCTTAAGTCTAGATGATCGACAGAATAATAAATTAGTAATAATAAGTAATAACAAAATATTCTTGAGATGTAAATATTCACCCTGAAATTTAACCATCTTCAAGCCTTGACTTGGTTCTAGATAGGACACCACTGAAAAGTTAAGAAACTGTGGCTCTAATCTCAGTTCAGCCACTGACTCATTCTATAACTTTGCATATGTCACTTTGCATATCCTTCCAGCCTCTGTTCTCTTAGCTGTCACATGAAAGGGTTCCTTTCAGATTCTAAAACTTAAATCATTGAATCTTAAAAGTTGGATTAAGTCTCAGTGATCATTGAATCTATATCCTTCCTGTAACAAGAATAATGGGTTACATGCAGTTACTTTTTGTTGTATTTTATCTCAAATGCATGCTGTATTTTAGTTTGGAGCTTTTCTGTATATTTACATTAATTCATTATTTTGATTTTTTTTTTAAATCAATCTGATTCTAATCTGATTATCTCAATCAGATTCTAATATCAGGGCTAAGTTTGCTTCACATAAAGTACCTACTGACATAAGAACTTTCGACTGAAAAATAAAAATCTGAGACTTTTTTTTTTGAAGGACATTTAATGTCTAATTTCTTCCTTTGAAATTGAGATCCTATTATGTCAATTGTGATTTTATATTTTTGTGAATTGTTATCCATTTCATTTAATACTTCAATGTATTCATTCCCTGAGTATATATATATTTACTTTTTTCCATATTCATTGTGGTTTCTCCTTTTTTATTTTAAATTTTGATAACTTTTTGTCTCTTTGTTTTTCTACTCTTTAAAAAGACAGCTATGCTTATATTTATTAGTTCAATAAAATAGAAAACAAAAACATTTCTGCTTTCATCAATTGTATCTTGTTTTCTTCTTTGTTTTTTTTTTCCTAACATATTGAAGTGTAGGCTTAATTCATGTTAATCATTCTTTTTTTCACTTATTTAGATAGACACTCAGCACTATAAATTTGTCTCCAAAGGTTGCCCTGGTAATATTCCCCTAAATTTTTGTAACCAGTATTTGAGTTTATTTTAAATTTCTTTTTTAATTTGATAGTTTTTTTTTTAATCAACAAAGAGTAAGCACAATAGGATGTTTTTTTGTCATAGAACTGTAAAAATGGTATTTGTCTGGGAAGTTCTCCCTATTCCTTTTTCATTTTTTTCATCAAAGATATCTCAGTTCATACATATTTTTCATTCATTTTAAGTTGTGTATGATTTTCAATTCTTTTGCAATTTCTTGACAAAGATACCGGTATGGTTCACCATTTCCTTCTCCATCTCATTTGGCAGATGAGGAAACCAAAGTAAAGAGTAACTTAGTTGCCCAAGATCACATAGTTAATAAGTATCTGAGGCTAGATTTGAAGATGACCAGTCTTCCTGAACCCAAGCCCAGTACTCTACTTACTGCTCACTTACCTGCCCAGTTCATACACAGATAATTCTTATATCTATCTTACAGGTTTAATACTAATAATAATATTAACAATAACAATAACAGCTAACATTTAGATAATACTTGCTTACTATATGTCAGGAGCTTTACAATTATTATCTCATTTGGTCCTCACCTAGGAGATAAGTACTATTATTTATTATCTTCATTTTACAGTTGAGGAAACTGTGGTTGTCATATAGCTATTGCATTTGAACTCAGGTTTTCTGACTCCAAGCCTAGTGGTCTGTCTGTTGTACCATGTAGCTATTGATTGGTAATTGTTGATTTTACCTAGGTCAGAACTTTTTAAACTTTTTCCTCTCATGACCCCTTTTTGCCTGACCCTGAATATATGTGTATAAAAATAGGTATATAAATCAAAAATTTTCTAATAATAAATCTTAATTTCACACTTCCCACATTCAGTTATGATCTAGACCTTATATGGGGTTGTGAATCACTGTTTAAGAAGCTGGGATCTAAGTTACCTTTTTGGGTGAAAGAGGCAATAATATTGTTCTTGATTTTCTCCCCATTAAAAAAAAATAATCTTTCCCTCTAAACTGTCTTAAATCCTTAATCCTAAAATGTATTTAAATTTGTGTCAATACCAGTACATGTTTCTTCTGCATATATTTATCAGGTTTTTATCATTTTTCCTGACTTCATCTTCTTAATATCTGCTGCCTCCTCTTTAATATATGGAGTGCTGAGAGTAGTATATTTTACATGTAGAAGTTTTTCTCCAAATACTAGAGTATGTTGTTGTGTTTTCTAGTTTTGTCCAACTCTTCATGTACCCATTTAGGGTTTCCTTGGCAGATATACTGTAGTGGTTTGCTATTTCCTTCTACAACTTATTTTTACATATGAGGAAATTGACTCAAATGGGGTTAAATGATTTGTCTAGAGTCACACAGCTAATAACTGTCTGAGGACAGATTTGAACTCTGTTGTGTTCCATATGCAATTTATTGTTTTCCATTCATTTTCTGAAAAGAGCTGGCTGATTATATCCTAAGACTGAGGGATGATAGATGGAAAACCAAAGTGATAAGAAGGCAACAAAAACACATGAAATAGAGAAATTCTGGTGGCATTCTTAATGATATGTAATATTTTTATTTGACCTTATCCTTTTAAAAATGTATATTGTACATGTATGTGTAAATACATATCTATATACACACACACATAAATTTTGCTTACTTCCCCATGTCATTTCAGTACTTTAAAAGAAACTTTCTGAACGATCTGGTGAAAATTTAACTTAGGAGTATTTTAATATAGTTCATAGCTTTGTTTTTATCCTTTTGAAATTTGATCTCTGTTTCAGAGACTTTAATTTTGGTCTTCTCCATAACAAGTCCTGTGAATTCTCACCAACTGAGGAATATTTCTTGTTCTTGACCACTCTGGGGGATTTTCTATAATTATTAACATATAAAATCTAGTCCTTTTTTCTTTTATTCCCTTTTTTTGAATATCCTGTAGGAATCTAAAGTTTGATTTCCTCAGTCCCACTTCTCTTACTTCACCTAACATTGCTATTGGTTTTTTTAAATTTCTATTACTTTCTAAATTTGTTTTTCATTTTTATTCTCATTTACCATTGATTTTCTTGGCTATAGTGATTCTGCTTTTTTCTATTTTCATTGATTTTTATTTTGTTACTTCGATCAGTTCCTATTCCTTTGTGTTTCACTACCCCTCCCCTGGAAATAAAATCTTGCTTTCATTCTTTTAACATGTTTGCTTATTCCTACCAAGATCCTTTTGAAAGACAGTGTAATATAGCTTCTGGAGAGCTGGCCTGTTTGCCAGGAAAAAAACCTAGGTCCAAATTCAGCCTCTGAAACACATATTATGTGATGCTGAATGTATCACTTAATTGCTGAATGTTCTGAGAAACTCTGTAAGACTATAATTTGTAAGGGAAGTTTTCAACCTTCAATGATAAAGATAATTTTCTTACCTGAAATAAAATTTTATATATAAGTAGCGATGAAATCATAGACCTAGTCTTTATCATTATTTTCTAAATTTTTTAATCTCTAGTATTACTTTTGTTTTTTACTTTTATTTGTTATAGAATTTCTTTATTCAGTGAAATGTTTTCTTTTGCTCATTTTTATTTTTTTCTTAGTGTTTGTAATGATTATTTTTTTATTAAGAGATTTAAAGAAAAAAAATGCGACTAATGACTCTGTATTTGACATGCATTTCTTTTTTCCTTTGCTATATAGACATCTGGGTTTTTTTCCATCTTCCCAGCCAGGGAGGAGGGGAATCAGCTGCAGTGGTGCCAAGTATTCATTTAATCCCTTTTGTGCTCTTTAATGGAGATGGAGGCACTGGCTTTGGAGTCCAGAAGACTGGGTTCAAATCTTGCCTCCAGTATTTACTAGCACTATAACACTGGGCAGGTGACTAAACTTTTCTGTCTTTGTGAGAACTGATGACATTGGAGAAATGGCTGAAGACCCAAGGGAATATTTGAGGATCAAGTCAGAAAACATACTTGATGGTAGCAGAGGAAGGACAAAAAAAAAATTCAAGATTTAGGGGTAGGTTTGGCCTAAATCCCTAGCAGCACCCTAGAGGGTAATAAGCCTTCCCTAAAGTCCTCTGGAGGCTAGAGGTAGTTTCTTGTATACAATTTCCCATTATATGATATAGTACAGTAGTTTTCAAACTTCTTAGTTTCAGGACTTCTTTACCTTCTTAAAAAATATTGAGGATCCCTCCCATTACATTTTGTTTATATGCGTTCTATCTATCAATATTTATCATATAAGAAATTAAAACTAATAATTTAAAAATATTAATTTACAAGTAACAAACCCATTGCATTTTTAGATGAAATATATTTTAGATGAACTATAATTATGTTTTTCCTAAGTAAAAAGAATTTGTGAAGAGTAGCATTGTTTTAGGTTTTTTTTCCCCCTTTTTTTCCCCCAAATCTCCTTAATTTATGGCTTAATAGCAGACAACTTTATTCTAATTTGCTTGTGCTTTTCATGTATGGCAGTATGTTGTTTTGTGGAAGTAGATGAAGAAAATCCAGCCTCATAGATAATATCATTGGAAAAAGGAAGGGAAATTTTAATAGACAAAAATGTTATTTAAGTATTATTATTATGAAAAATTATTTTGATTACATGGATATCAAGGATCTCCTTTGAGAACCACTGATGTATTGGGTAGAGTGCTAAAATTTAGGAAGCCCTAAATCTGAATTCTGTATCATATACTAAAAGCTTTGTGCTAATAAGCAAGTCACTTAGTTCTTACTTGATTCCTCATCCAAAAAACTGGAGATAATAATAGCACCTACTTCACAGGGTTGTTGTGAAGATCAAATGAGATAAGATGTGTAAAGTGCTTTGCAACCCTTTAAGTTCCATGTAAATATTAACTCTTATTATTATGTTATTATATGTATATATATATATATATGTATTTATTTATTTACTTGTGTTATGAAATTCAAACTGTTGTGGCCTGCTCTTCCTGAGGTATCTTTCAATTATGGAAACTTCATGATCGATCCTGCCATAGAAAACTTTTAAAACTTACGAACAAAAATGAGAAAAAGGAAGAAAAGAACATCTTATTACTTTAGCTAAATAGTTTATTCACTAGGTTTCTGAAATGTCATTTTAGGGAGATTTTTGTAGGTTACAGATTTAATTCCATTTCTAACCCTAGTTCCTCAACTACTCTCAGAGGTGACTAGATTCATTGATCTCATTTTTTCCCCCCTAGCCTCAGGAAATGTTATTGTGGCCTTCATTTTTCTAGTAATAATTTGGCTGCAGGGTGAGCTCTCTTTTAATTATTCTGGAGAACTCTTAAATACATTTGCCCTATACTAATTTTAATCTCATCCTGTTTCTTCTTACTATATATAACGCCTCCCTTATAGGCTTTGGAAAGAAATGAATAATATTCTTCCTATGTAGCCCTTTTTATGTATTACATATACCTTTTTAACCTTAGGTATATGAACTTGGATTGTTTTTGTTTTCTAATATTTTGATAATTGTATTTCAATATAATTCATTTCTTTTGTGGTTCTATGTATTTTAATTTATGCATTTTA
Source organism: Sminthopsis crassicaudata (assembly GCF_048593235.1). Classification (NCBI taxonomy): domain Eukaryota; kingdom Metazoa; phylum Chordata; class Mammalia; order Dasyuromorphia; family Dasyuridae; genus Sminthopsis; species Sminthopsis crassicaudata. The sequence goes on from NC_133622.1 coordinate 151,272,629, forward strand.
AGACAGTATCCTGAGAAGAGGTCCATAAGTATCACTGGACTGCCAAAGGTACAATAGAAAGACCTTATAGAGAGATATACTGTAGGGAAACAATACATAGAGAGGAAAATGAGTGAAAATAGTTTTAAACTTCTTATTTATCTTTTTAATTTCTGTTGACCTTTTTCATAGGGGAGAAAAAGAGTGAACACACTTTTAAACTTAATATATATGTATATATATATTAAAATCCTGTTAATCTTTTTAATTGTCTATATTGTTTTCCCCTTCAATATCCCCTTTAATAGCTTCTGCTATTCCCTGTACAGTAATTTTTTTATAGTAACACCTGATGGGAGAGGCTGGTGAATAAACACATATAACTTCCTTTAGGCCATGGCTTGTTGCTGCCTGTTTTTGACTCAGCAAGGTGTGCCAGGAAAGGCTGGCTTCTCTCTCTCTTTCCCGAAAGTCATGTCTAAGTTTTTTTTTTATCAGTATCAAACTACCTCATCATGGGGTGAACTCCTAGGAAGTTAAGAAGAGCCATTGGTGTCTTAAGAAATCCAGAGGCAAAACTTGTAACTCTTCAGGACAAGTTTGAATGCTCTGCCGTGGTGCTAAAAACTAGAAGGGTCATCCTGTAATCTGGGTGCTGCTGTAGGTGTTTGACCCATTTGGACCCTGGAAGAGGGTCAGCACAACAAAAATGAGCACACCAGTGTAATTTAAATGGCAAAATAATAAATGGTTGCCCAATTACATTTTTTTCTTCTTGGCATAAATATTAAACATACGGTAGGAATACATGGAAATCACGATTTATCTTCATATAGCTTATTATAGTTAACAATCTTCCAAAAGCTGTCCTATATCATAGTCCTATGTATAATTATGACTGCATGTTGACCAACTAGGTTTTGATTAAAATGGTTGGAACAGCATGGTGTTTTCTTTGTTAAGAAAAGAAAGATCTGGGTTCAAGGCCACCAAGGTAAATACTTCATTAATAAGAAGCATTATTCTCCTGACAAGGGTTAAAGGCTGGTTGAACTGCTCTAGCCACAAAGTGTCTCATGTAATACTATTTGAATCCTTGGACATTCAGATGTTTTGCCAAGTTTAACTATCTGGCTACACTCTTTTTGGGGGGAGTTGAGGGTGGGGAAAAATTAAATGGGACTGATTTAATGGTTCAAGGAAATAGGAAAATATCAGCAGTTAACCAACTGAATGTTCCAATCAAACACCAATCTTATTTCAACTACCATTAGTCAAATGGAGCATTTTTGTTAAGTAATTTTTCCTACAGAAGTACATGTTGCTACAAGCAATCTAAAAAGTCTCCTGGCCTTTTGGTGTGGGGGTGTGATTGATTGGGAGACTTTTTGGAGTTACTTTTTCTCCTTCTTCCTTCCCAAGAAAGCTGCCAATAAAAAGAGAAGTGAACAAGTATCTGGTGAAACTAGGAGCATGAAAATAAAGGATTCCATCTAGTTTTTCTTCTGAATTATTATTTATTATATTTAACTAGACTAGATTTCATATGATAGGATTTTTAGACTCTCCAAACTCTAATTTTAAACAAAAAATTGCCCTTAATTTTAACATAAATATATATATTAAAAAAACTCTAGTGGGAAAATACTAGTTTTGAAGTCAGAGGACCCAGATTCAAATCCCAACTCTCATAAATCAAATTCTGTGTTTCTTGGCCCTTGTGTAACTTTTGGCAAGCTACACACAGGCTCCCTGGGCTTTGGTTCCCTCATCCATAAAACAAAAGAGATGGACTAGGTAGTCTTTGAATTCCCATTAGGCTTCTGATTTGTGATCTTGAACCATTATTGGATGAAGTTATATTTTCCTGAAGTAAAATTAAAACCTTCTAGACCCAGCAGAGCTTTGAAACCTAATCATTTGAAGATATCAGTATGGGTATGCAAATAACTTGGAATTACTAATTGTCACTTATAAGCTTTGTTTGGAACTGATTCCTAAAAGGGTTTTAGCACTCTCTAATCTCTTCTCATAAACTTTCTTCCCTAGTATTCCTCCATTTTTCATCTTTGAAGTGGTTAATGTCTACCTCCACATAAGTCCCTGATTTCCCTTCAAACCAGAACTTAGGAAATTCTGACTTTTTGATAGCTTTCATTCTTGCATGTTTTTAAATTAAATTTTATTTTTAAAGGTCAGCTTTTTCTCCCTCCCCATTTCTTCCCCATTGAGAAAGCAAGAAAAACAAAACTTCTTTCATATACATCAAGCAAAACAGAATTTCTCATTGGCCATGCCTTTAAAAAAATTATCAATCTGTGCTGAGTCTAGCACCTCACTGTCTGGAGGTAGACAGCATATTTCATCATGAGTCCTCAGGAAATGTTGATTATTGTATTCTTCAGAATATTCTTTTATATATGTAATCACAAACACATATATATATATATTGTTTGTTTTAAATTATCTATAAATTTAAAATTACCAGCTTTCTCACTCTAAACTTGGACCACTTTACCCTATTGAGGACATAAGAAAAGCAAAATCCATTAAAAACCATGTATGATGATTTGTAATAATCTCTACTTGGGCTATATCCTAGAAAGATTTGTCTCATTCTGCATTCTGAGTCGTTTCCCTCTCTATCAGGAAGCAGGTTGCATGTTTCATCATAAATCCTCTGGGATCTTGCTTGGTTTTTATACTAAGAGTTCAGCATAATAGTGTTCTACCACTAGAGATCATATATCATATATCATAACTTGTTTATCCATTCTCCAGTTTATGGGTAGCCATTCAGATTCCCATTCTCTACCACCTGAAAAATTGCTTTAAAAGTTTTTGCCTGTCCTTACAATGTGTTTTTCTTAGAACTAATCCCTCCCTTAATCTGCCTCCCCTCTCTATTTCCCTTTCCAAACTCTTCCTCCTCTTTACTTATATTTCGCTGTTGAATGAAATATATTTCTTTATCCAATTCTCTGTGTATTCTTCTTTTAACCTTTAAGTGTCAGCTGCTTCCCACCCTTTCCTTATCTGTATAAATATGTACTTGTGCTATCAACTATAAGATGATTTTTTCTGCTGTCCTTCTTTGCAACCCCCCAAGTGTATTCCTCTTCCTCTTTTTTTTCCCCCATATTTTTCTATAGAACAAGATAAAACTCCTAAGTCTTATTAATTGGACTAGCATTTTGGTTGGGGGCACATATATCATCTCCCCATATTTTGATGCAAGCAATATATCTTTGTTTAATTCTTCCTGTTTACCTTTTTATGTTTCACTTCACTCCTGTGCTTTTTCTTCAAAGATTTTCTACATTTTTGGTGCTCTATTTTATTCAAGTTTTATTTTTTCCCTCCCTGCAGCACTGGGAGAGGCAGGGAAAGTAGGAAGGGAATAAGCATTTTTCTAACACTTATTTAATGCCAGGCACAGTGCTAACCACTTAACAAATATTATTTTCTTTGATCCTCACAATACCCTGATAGGGAGGTGCTATCATCCTCATTTTATAGTTTGAGGCAATTAGAAGTTAAGTGAATTTCCAAGGGTCACACAACTAGTAAGTGTCTGAGACTAGATTTGAATTGGAGTCTTCTTGAATCTGTGCTCAGTGGTCTATATACTATGGTACCACTTAGCTGTCTCAACTGCAATAAACTCAGTTTTGTTACCTTACTCACTTATTCTTGGCTTCAAGCCCACATCCTTTGCCTTCTAGAATATTCCGGTTTTTCTGTTCCTTTACAGTGGTGGCTGCTTAATCATGTATCATCCTGACTATGGCTTCTTGGTACTCAAATTCTTTCTTTCTGGTGCTAATAATATTTTTTTTCTTTAATCTGGAAGTTCTGGATTTTTATTACAATGTTCTTGGGAGTTTTCAGTTCAGAATTTCAGGAAGTGAGTAGTGGGTTTTTTTCTGTTTCTACTTTGTTCTCTGGTTCTAAGAGAACTAGGCAGTTTTCTTTGAAAATTTCTTGAAATATGATGTCTCAGCTACTTTTTTGGTCATGGCATTCAGATAATCTAATGAGTCTTAATTTTTTCTCCTTCTCTATCTGTTTTCCAGGTCAGTTTATTCAGATTATTGTTGGACAAGATTTTGTTTCTCTTGTTTCAATCAATTAGTTCTCTTTCCATTTCTTTCTTCCAGAGTTCTCTTTTTTTCTGATTTTTCTAAAGTGCTATTATTCCATTTAAAAAAAAACATTTAAAAACTATATCTCACACACACATATATTTAAAAACTCATATCACCTCTTCTAGGAATTCTAGTGTAGAATCTCTGTTTTGATTTGAAGCACTATTTTTAGGTATTTTGGAGTCATTTGCTTTTGTGTTTGTGTCTTAAGTGCCCCAAGATCCATAGTATAACAACTCATTCTTTTTTGTTTACCCATTCTTCCAGCCTATTTCTTTCCTTTGGATTTAATGTTAGGGCAGGGCTATGTGGTATCTCTGCTGGTCCTCTTGCTGCTTCCTGATGTATTGGATGTTCTGTTTTCCCTAGGATCTCGGGGACAGACTTGCTTTCAGGATACTCAAAGTGATTTGATCCAGGCAGAGTCTGATTGCTACCCTCATATCTGAGCTCTTTAAGTTCCTGACTTAGGTTTGGGTCTGAGCAAAAGGAGACTACTGAATTCAGCCCCTGACAGGCAGCTAGAAAATTCTACTGGTTCAGAGAATCAGAATTATGGGCTAGGATTCTCACCCTAATTGTTCCTTTATAGACTGGGCTAGACATTGGAAATGAGACCCTACTTTGCATCTGAGATCTGGTTCACACCATTGTTTACTTTTGAACTTTCTCATTTCTCTCTCTGTCATTAACAACTTTCCTACTAGGGAATGCCACTACCTGCCATGTGCAGGTCTCTTTTTCACTAAACTCTGCACTTGCTAACAAAGCTACCAATTGGCCCCTATGCTAATTGCAATGCCCTAGTCTGGAATTTCTTGACTTGGGCTCTGGAGTAGTCTTGGCCCAATCCATTTGCAATTTATGCATACCTCCTTGTCTTTCCCTATGGAGAACTGGGCTGGAGAGTGACTGTAATCCCCCCCCCCCCCCCCCAGGATTTGGTCTACTACATTTTCTAAATCTGTTAGTGAGGAGGAGCTCACTGCATTGCTTCTGATCACTGTCATCTTCTCTTCTTGCCTTTCCTTAATTCCTTAATTCAATTGTTCCTGAATTCTCTAGTCTAAGGCACTCTGATTTTGTAAGTGTAGACTAGACCTAGTTCTCTTGACTTTGAAACCAGTGATCTTTCAGATATTCACCTACGTTTGCAGGCTTGGTCTAACTCAGAAATAACTTAAGACCAGACTAAGGTTCCAAGCAGCGCTGTTCTAGTCTAAATTAGAATTCCATTTTACTGATTCCAGTCAGAATGGATCAGAACCAAATTAACCTCATAACATAGTGAGAATGGAAATAAAGAGTATGCACTGTGGCAGACAGTTTCAATTGAATTGAATTCTTACTCATCTAATATACTCTGCCTCCCTATATGTGCTTTCCTGGCTTCTATCAAGTCCTCACTAAAATCCCACCTTCTATGGCTTAGCTGTACCAGATCTAAAACTATTATAAAGCAACAGTCATCAAACCTATTTGATACTAGATAAGAAATAAGAGTAGTTGATCAGTGAGTGGGATAGGTTAGGTTCATAGGACAAAATAGTCAATGACTATAGTAATCTAGTATTTGACAAACCCAAAGACCTCAGCTTTTGGGATAAAAATTCACTATTTGACAAAAACTGCTGGGAAAATTAGAAACTAGTATGGAAATTAGGCATTGACCCACACATAACACTGTATAACAAGATAAGGTCAGAATGGGTTAATGATCTAGACAAAAAGAATGATATTATAAACAAATTAGAAGAACATAACATAGTTTACCTCTCAGATCTGTGGAAGAGGAATTTGTGACCAAAGAAGAACTGGAGATCATTGCTTATCACAAAATAGATAATTCTGATTATATTAAGTTTTTGTACAAACAAAACTAATGCTGACAAGATTAGAAGGGAAGCAATAAACATTTTTACATTCAAAGAATCTGATAAAGCCTCATTTCTAAAATATATAGAGAATTGATATAAGAATTCAAGTCATTCTTCAATTGATAAATGGTCAAAGGATATGAATAGACAATTTTCAGATGAAAAAATTGAAACTTTTTCTAGTCATATGAAAAGGTGCTCCAAATCACTATTGATCAGAGAAATGCAAATTAAAACAACTCTGAGATACCACTACACACCTCAGATTGGCTAAGATGACAAGAAAAGATAATGAGGGGATGTGGGAAAACTGGCTCACTGATACATTGTTTATGGAACTGTGAACAGATAAAACTATTCTGGAGAATAATTTGGAACTATTCTCAAAAAGTTATCAAACTATGTATACCCTTTGATCCAGCAGTGTTTTTATTGGGCCTATATCTTAAGGGACCCACATATGCAAAAATGTTCGTGGCAGCCCTTTTTGTAGTGTTAAGAAACTGGAAACTGAATGGATGCCCATCAGTTGGAGAATGGCTGAATAAATTATGACATATGAATGTTATGGAATATTATTGTTCTATAAAAAACAACCAGAAGGATGATTTCAGAGACGTCTGGAGAGATTTACATGTACTGGTAAGAAGTGAAATGAGCAGAACCTGGAGATCATTATATATGGCAGCAACAAGACTATACGATGGTCAATTCTGATGGACATGGCTCTCTTCAACAATGAGATGATGCAAACCAGTTCCAATTGTTCAGTGATGAAGAGAGGACTATGGGAACTGAGTGTGGACCACAACATAGCATTTTCACCCTTTCTGTTGTTTGCTTGCATTTTATTTTCTTTCTCAGTTATTTTTTTCCTCCTTGATTTGATTTTTCTTGTGCAACAAGATAACTATAACTATGTATACATAGATTGAATTTAATATATAATTTAACACATTTAACATGTATTGGACTACCTGCCTGCCATCTAGAGGAGGAGATGGCGGAAAGGGAGGAAAAATTTGGAACAAAAGGTTTTACAAGGGTCCATGTTGAATACTTACCCATGCATATATTTTGTAAATAAAAAGCTTTAATAAATTTTTTTTTTAAAATCCCACTTTCTATGAAAAGCCTTTCCTGATCGCCATTCATTTTAGTGCCTTCTTTTTGGTAGTTGTTTTCTACTTAGGTATAGCTTATACATCATTATTTTCATGGAAGTCCCTGAGGACAGTTACTAACTCTTGCCTTTTTTTTTTTTTTTTTTTTTTGCATCAATATAGCAGAAACTCTCAGAATTCTAATTGATTGACTAATCTCACTTTTCCAGACCTGGAAGATGCTTGCTTTTACAGCCTCTAGGACTTAGCCTTTTTTTTTTTTTTTTTTTACTTGTCTGTCTCCCCGTCAGTCATTAAAGATTTTAAGTTGTCGTTGCGTGACTGATTAATTAACATAATTGAAATTACATCCCAAATGCAGATCATCTTCTTTAGAACATTTGGCATATTTGTCCCAATGATGTTGCCATTTCTCAGCATATTTTTTTTCTGCATTGCCTTTAAAATCTGTCATACCTTCTCTTGAATATTCTTAATGGTGACAAATCTTAACTCATATAGATAGTAAGAATCAGATCCAGGATTCAAATTCTTTTCCCCTAAATCTATACATAAATGTATTTCCTCCTCTTCAAATTTATTTTAATTTTAAGCTCAACATGTCTAAAACAACTCATTATCTCCCTTTGTCCTCAATCTTCTTTTCTTTCTACTACTATTCTGGGTATACCAGCACCCACATTTGAAGCTTGGAAGGGATGCAGAAAAAAGATTATTGACCTCAAAGAGCTTAAGATTTAGTTGAAGATAAGACTAGTGTACATAAGAAAGCATTTTAAAGTGTTTTTTTATGTGCCAGACTCTAAGCTAAGTACATTACAAATATTTCATATCATTCCAACAATAATGCTGTGAGTTAAGTGCTATTATTAATCTCTATTTTGCATTCAACAAAACTGAAGCAAATAGTAATTTAAATAACTTGCCTAGAGTCATACAACTGGTAAATATATGAGATTGGATTTAAATATAGGTCTTTCTGACTTCAGTCCCATTGCTCTGTCCACTTTGCCACCTGGTTACCTCTGTAATTCATATTCAAATGAAAAATAATTCATGGGCTACATAACAATATAATAATAACCAATATTTATATAGCACCTATTATATACCAGGTACTGTGCTCAGTGCTTTATAATTATTATATCATTTAATTCTTACACCCTAGAAAGTAAATGCTATTATTAATCCCATTTTACAGAGGAGGATATTGAGGTAAACAGAGGTTATGTAACTTGCCTAGGATCACAGAGCTAGTAAGGAGGAATCTAAGTTTAATTCTAGTCTTCCTGACTCTCTAGGTCTATTGTTCTCTCCACTATACCATTTAACCACAACTGTGAATATTCAATTATATAGTGAAATATTCACTAATGTGAATATTTCAATTGTATAAGACTAATAACAAATAATTTATGTTGTCAGGTATGTGAAACAGGGGGTTATAAGCTTAGTTGTTTCTTATTGTTTATTAGTTCTATTCAATTTGTCTAGTTTTATATTTTTTAGGCAGTATAAAATAATTTCAATGAGGCTTTATACAAAAATGCAAGATTGAGAGTGGTTCTTTCATTCCTCATTTCTACTTTTTTATTATCATTATTCCCCTTGTGATTCTAGATCTTTTCATCTTCCAAATGAATTTAAAATTTTTTTTGTCTATCCCTATAAAGTATCCTCTTGTTGGTTTGATTAGTAGAGCACTTAAGTATATATTAATTTCGGTAGTATTATTTGAGTAGTATTGGGATGACTCACTCAGGATCAATAAATGCTCCTCCAATTATGTAACTTATTATTTCTTTAAAGAGTTTTAAAATTGTATTTCTTTACAACTTGAATGTGCTCTTATTATTTTGAATAATCCATTCATTTATTTATTCATTTTATTTGTTTATAAAATATCCCAGATATTTTATGAATTTTATAGTTATTTTGAATGGGACGTCTCTTTCTTTTTTTGAATAAATAATAGTTTGTTTATTTTCAAAACATATGCAAAGATAATTTTCAACGTTCACCCTTACAAAACTTTGTATTCCAAATTTTTCTCTCTTTCTTCTCCCGCCCCCTCCCTTAGATAGCAAGTAATTCAATATATATTGAACATGTGCAATTCTTATACATATATATGTATAATATATATATATATATATATATTTCCATATTTATCATGCTGCAAAAGAAAAGTCAGATCAAAAAAGGGAAAAAAAAAAAAAGCAGGCAAACAACAACCAAAAAGAAAAAAACAAAACTAGAAAAAACTATGTTGTGATCCACATTCAGTCCCAATAGGGATTTCTCTTTCTGTTATTTCCTCTTGAATTTTCCTATCACTATATAGAAACACTACTATTGATTTTGTGGATTTATTTTTCATCCTGTTATTTTACTGATGCTCTTGTCCATGTTACTATACTAAAACTCTTACAGATTCCCTGACATTTTCTAAGTAAATCATTATTTCAATAACAAGCAGGGATGATTGGATCTCCTCTGCCATTAATCTCTTTCTCTTAATACTATGGCAATTCATTCAAAATAGTAGAGGATTTCTAGCACTGTGTCAGATAACAGTGGGAAAAAGAGGCATCCTGTCATTGCTTCTAATTTACTGCAAAAGCTGTTATTTCCCCTGACAAATAATGCTAGCTTTGGGATCTATACATATAAATTTTATCACTTTTAAAAGGCCTTCCTTTAGTAAAAGTTCTTAGCATGTAAGGTTTGTACTTTACCAAAGATTTTTTTTTTTATTATATATATATATATTTTATAATATTATCCCTTGTATTCATTTTTCCAAATTACCCCCCCTCCCTCTATTCCCTCCCCCCGATGACAGGCAATACCATACATTTTACATGTGTTACAATATAGTCTAGGTACAATACATGTGTGCGAATATCATTTTCTTGTTGCACAATAAACATTAGAATCCGAAGGTACATGCAACCTGGGCAGACAGATATTAGTGCTAACAATTTTCATTCCCCTCCCAGTGTTTCTTCTCTGGGTGTAGCTACCTCTGTCCATCATTGATCAACTGGAAGTGAGTTGGATCTTCTTTATGTTGAAGATTTCCACTTCCATCAGAATACATCCTCATACAGTATCGTTGTTGAAGTGTACAGTGATCTTCTGGTTCTGCTCATTTCACTCAGCATCAGTTGATTTAAGTCTCTCCAGGCCTCTCTATATTCCTCCTGCTGGTCATTTCTTACTGAGCAATAATATTCCATAACCTTCATATACCACAATTTACCCAACCATTCTCCAACTGATGGACATCCATTCATCTTCCAGTTTCTAGCTACAACAAAAAGAGCTGCCACAAACATTTTGGCACATATATGTTTCTTTCCGCTCTTTAGTATTTCTTTGGGATATAATCCCAGTAGTAGCGCTGCTGGGTCAAAGGGTATGCACAGCTTGATAACTTTTTGGGCATAATTCCAGATTGCTCTCCAGAATGGCTGGATTCTTTCACAACTCCACCAGCAATGTATTAGTGTCCCAATTTCCCCACATCCCCTCCAACATTTGTCATTATTTGTTCCTGTCATCTTAGCCAATCTGACAGGTGTGTAGTGGTATCTCAGAGTGGTCTTAATTTGCATTTCTCTGATCAGTAGTGATTTGGAACACTCTTTCATGTGAGTGGATATAGTTTCAATTTCTTCCTCTGAGAATTGTCTGTTCATATCCTTTGACCATTTATCAATTGGAGAATGGTTCGGTTTCTTATAAATTATGGTCAGTTCTCTATATATTTTGGAAATGAGACCTTTGTCAGAACCTTTACTTTTAAAAATATTTTCCCAATTTGTTACTTCCCTTCTAATCTTGTTTGCATTAGTATTATTTGTACAGAAACTTTTTAGTTTGATGTAATCAAAATCTTCTATTTTGTGATCAATAATGATCTCTAGTTCTCCTCTGGTCATAAATTCCTTCCTCCTCCACAAGTCTGAGAGGTAGATTATCCTCTGTTCCTCTAATCTATTTATTATCTCCCTCTTTATGCCTAAATCATGGACCCATTTTGATCTTATCTTGGTATATGGTGTTAAGTGTGGATCCATCTCTAATTTCTGCCATACTAATTTCCAGTTTTCCCAACAGTTTTTTCCGAATAATGAATTTTTATCCCTAATGTTGGAATCTTTGGGTTTGTCAAAGATTAGATTGCTATAGATGTACCCTTTTTTGTCCTTTGTATCTAATCTGTTCCACTGATCTACCGGTCTATTTCGTAGCCAATACCAAATGGTTTTTTTTACCAAAGATTTTTAAATTTTATTTTTATGGATACAATTTGGGATTCTTTGTCTTTTAGTATGATCACCAGGAGTAGTCTCCTGATTAGTTTGCCTGCCTCCATTTTCCAATTCATCCTCCACACAGCTGCCAATTTAATATTTCTAAAGCATGATTGTCACCCCCCTGCTGAGGATGCAGTGGGCCTGGAGTGATGAAGACCTCTATGATCTTGGACAAATCATTTACCTTCTCTCAATCTCAGTCTCCTCATCTATAAATGGGGCTCATAATAACATAATACTTCCAAGGGTTGTAAGGATATTTGTAATGTTCTTAGCTTCAGTGACTACCAGTTACCCCAGTATTCAGATACTTCTATTTAGTTTCTAAAGTCTTACTCTTCATGTACTACTCTCTCTATCCCAACTGGTCATCTTGTTCTCTATGCACCAAATTCCATGTCTAGCCTTCATGTGTTTGCAAATCTTGAGTTACCTCTTTCAACTAATTGAACCCCAAGTTTCCTTTAAAGCCTCATTGTCAGGGCTACAGGACTTTGATCCTCCAGTTCCCAGTGCCCTCTCACCCAGAAATGACTATTTTTACTTTGATTATATTTTTATATTTATTTATCTTTGTTCATGTTGTTCCTTTCCCAAACAGAATGTACATTCTTCAAGTCTTTTTGTCTTTGTAACTGGTGTCTAGTACATAATAGATGATGTATGTATGTATCTATACATAAACTTTTATTGAATGTATGAATAATTAAATTGAAGTATAATTATTTTGCATGAGGTTATATGTGCATAAGACTTATATGTAACTTTGATATAACAGTATCAGTATGTTGTGATAATGTATCTATATATTGGCAACTGCGCTTCAGTATTGTTGGTTCCATTTGGAAACACATACATTGTATTTTATGCATTTCACACATTATTCTAACAAAAAGGTCCATAGGTTTAGTTTCCCCAGACTGCCAAAGGATTCCATAATACAAAAATAGTCAAGAACCTCTGTTTTAATACAAAAACAGTAAAAGTATAAAAACTACACTAAAACTTTTGGGATACTAATTGCCATTTTACTTTCTTTAAGCGTAACTAGGTGGCTCAGCTTGGTTTAGAGTGAGTGGCTTCAGACACTTACTAGCTGTGTGATCCTGGACAAGTCAATTAATCTGTCTGCTTCAGCTTCCTCAATTGTAAAGTTGTTGTTCAGTCATTTTTCAATCATGTCCAACACTCTTGTGATCCCATTTTGGAGAAAGATGCTAGAGTGATTTGCTATTTCCTTCTCCAATGCATTTTTACAGATGAGAAAATTGGGGCAAACAGTGTTAAATGATTTGCCCAGGATTCTACAGAAAATAAGAGTCTTGAGTCCAAATTTGAATTTAGGAAGGTGAGGCTTCTTGACTCCAGATCCCATACCCTACTGGGCCACCCTAGTAACCCTATTCAACTAGAAAATGGAGATTATAATAAATGGCACCTTCCAGAGTTGTGAACTTCTATGATTAAAGATAAGACTTGAATGAAGAGCCAACACTTTAGATTTGCTTCCTCAACTTTTGTGTTCTCAGGGAATATTGAATGAATTCAAATGAGAGTTTTTACATTAAAAAAAAAAAAAAAAACTACATTGTTACTAGGGCAAACTTGGTTCATCATCTTTAAAATGAACTTGTCTGGCAATATATCTCCTTTAGGAAAAAATGTACTTTCTCCTTTTTAAATTATCTTCCTTTAAGGAAGATGCAATTTAGGTGATGCTACTTTTCTGAAGTCTTGGCTGGACACTACAGCTGAAAGTGATCCCTTATCTCTCAAATTTCTTATGTCATTATTGATTGCTTCTTTATTCTGATCAGGACCTTCTTTGTGGAATTCTTAATTGGGTCTGTATTATCTTTGCTTCCTTACCTCTAAGCTAAGTCCCTTAAGAATAAGGACTGTTTTGTTTCTGGTTTTGTATCCTCAGTCCTTAACATAATTATAAAAGTTGAATTTATTTACTATAATAATGTTCTTTCAATTCTAAATTCTCTTATTTTCTCAGAGTCCTCATTTCTCCCATAAGAGCTAACCACTTATCAAGTGTTGGCTATATCTTTGTATTTCTTTTCATCAGAAAATGTTTTTTTTACTTGCTAATAAGCATCCTGGGACTGTTGGTTTATGAGTTAAAATGCTGCCTAATAATCATACCACTCCTACAGCATTTTAACAGAACCTGTCTGTTACATTCTAGGAATGTGAATGGTTCTTTTTGAGAACATGGGAACAAAGTTTATAGTCTTTGTCAAAAATGTTTAATTAAAATGTCACTTTTGTACAATAAAAAGGAAGAACTTTCTTTGTCTATTTTAATTTTTTTCTTTTTCATTTGAGAAAACACACATAAGAATAAAAACTCAGGACACATTCCATCCAGATTTTTTACAATCTGCTATTGACATAATGAATTTGTATCATGATTTGTAGAAGCAGTGGTGAGGTAGGGGAGGGAGATTCATTTTGGAAGGATTTGACCAGACCCTGATCCTTGCTAGCTATTTCATATTGTGCCAGTCATATCTCTCAGACTCAGTTCATTCCATCTATAACAAGCTGGTTGTGAGGAAAATGCTGTGTAAATTATTAAAGCACTCTATAAATGCGAGCTGGTCCTCCTGTTGTTGGTAGTGGTGGTGATGGTGGTTTGTATTGGTTTGGCTGCAGGTTAGAAATATGGTTATTTTCCATAATACTATTTAGCTGATTGTGTGTGAGAGCATGTCAGAGCATGTGATGTTTTCCCCTTCCTGTGAAATATGCACCCCTCCTCTCTCTGTCTCTGTCTCTCTGTGTATCTCTCTTTGTCTCTCTGTTGCTCTCTCTCTCTGTGTCTCTCTGTCTCTCTCTGTGTCTCTCTGTGTCTCTCTGTCTCTCTCTCTCTGTCTCTCTGTCTCTCTCTCTCTCTCTCTCTCTCTCTCTCTCTCTCTCTCTCTCTCTATATATATATATATATATATATATATATATATATATATATATATATATATATATATATATCTGTCTCTGTCTCTGTCTCTGCCTGTCTTTTTCTCTCTGTCTCTCTCTGTATCTCTGTCTCTATCTCTGTCTCTCTGTGTCTCTCCCACACCCCTTTTCCCTCTCCCTCTCTTATCATTATGTATCACTGTTACAATATTTTGGTTAACCTCAGTCTGTCACTGAGATGGAGTTTATTGTTTTGCCCTATTGCTGCCCTGGTGTTTACAATAGCCAATTAAAGGGTGAAAAAAAATCTTACTTAGAAAATTTCCCACTTTTACTCACTTGAAATTCTCTTAATTGAGTGGGGGTTTCCACAGGAAATCTCAGAAGAATAATTGAAATGTTCTTTATTTCATGTACTTTCCTTCTAAAGAAAGGAACAGTTAATTGGTTTTCTTCCAGCAGCCACCAAAAAGTCTCCCATCCTTGTTTTGCATTGCAGCTGTATTTACCATAATGCAAATTAAATTCTATGTAGAGCTGGTGAACTTCTAAGAATTTTTAAGATCAATAAGAGCCAAATTATCTCAATGATTATTCCTTCATCAGATACTTTCAGTGAAGTTGATTTAAAGTTTGATTTTCTTAGCATGAAAATATAATATTGAAATAATTATTTGCCCTTTTTGTGAAGAAAAAAAATGATTTCAAGTTTTTTGACTGGATTATGAGATTAAATAGTCTTAGTGCACCTAAGTTTTTAGCTTTCATTCAAAATCATTTGTGATTTGAGATTCCTAAAATATTTTTAGAATTTTTAATAATCAAAGGAGTAGTTTACATTTCTCACCAGGTACATAAATAAAATGTGTTGGGTGTATTTGTTTTTAGTGAAAGAACCTGGTTTTGAATCATGTCTCTCCCTCTGTGTACTACCTATGAGATCTTGAACAAGTCATTTAATTGCCTTCATATTCAGTTTTCCCATCTCTAAAATGAGGAGCAGAACAATTCTAAGTATGATTCTGTGTTTCTGCTTTAAGCCTTCTTAGTCCTGCTAGGAAATCATTTAAGCCCTGAGCCTGTTCTCCCCACCCCTCCACTCCCTGTAAAATGGGACAGCCACAACTTTTCAGACCTTATTATCTCCCAGAGGTGTAAAGAAGTAAACCACTACAATAATGGTGATAGCACACTTTAAGATTTGCAAAGTGATTTACAAATATTATTTCAGTTTCTCCTCACAAAAACCCTGAAATAGTTTTATTTTACATATGAGAAAAATGAGATAGATACAGGTTAAGTGATACCTGTCCAAAGCCACATAGCTAGTAAGTGAGATTGGATTAGAACTCATCTTCCTAGCACCACGTAAGTTCAGCTGTATCCAGTTGTCTACCTAGCATATAAACCTTGGGTCACTTTAGAAAAATAAATTCTCATTATTAGTAGTGTTGTAATCTAAGTTTGAAAGGTCCAGCCAATAACTTAATTCTTACCTCAGATAGAAGAGGGCTAACTAACTAAACCTCCCGACCTGGTTCTCAGACTCACTGATTCCAGTATTTTAAAAATTATTTTTATTTTTATTTTTGTCAAACCTCTTTAAGTTATAGTTTGTTGGCTTTCATTTCTGGTGAGCTTTAGTTATAAAAATATTTTTGACACAGTACAAGTATAGATAGTTCTTGATTTTTCAATAGCTCATTATTCAGGGACTTTGTTTTTCTTTGTTGCAGTCATTTTGACTATTCTTGAGCAATTCTGATAAATGATTTAATGGTGAAAGAAAAATGAAATGAAATTTCTAGAATTAAGATTTTTTTCATTTTCTGTGAATTTGTTTTCCATGCTATCAAAGATATCACCATTCTTATACTATTGTCATAGAAGATTGCATAGTGTTCATATCATTATAAAAATAATAATTTTATATACTGTGATTGGGTCCAAGGGTTTTGAGTTATTTCTTTGTTATTATATTATTCTCAGAAGAGGAATGATTTTTATCAAATGTCTTGCAGTTACCACCTAAACCCTCTTCATAGACTCATATATTGTGAGAGGATAAAAAGCATCTTTTTTGAAATTTAGGGTTTAACTTTGTTCTGAATGTGATTGCATTCATGTAGGGAAATCTCCACTCAAGGTAAACCTGCAACTTTTCTGCCTTAGATTTGGGCAGTGAGACATTAACTCTTTTACTTTTTACGTTTCTGAGAAGTAGGTTCTATTATTATCCCCATTTTAATATATCTATGTTGAATGAAATTGAATTGAATCAGTCTTGGGAAATAACTTACTGTGAAAGTCTTCCTATCTTCTTTATAAAACAAGATTGGTAAATATAAAACAGTAATAATTATGCATATGTGTGTGAATGTGTGTGTATTATAAATATATATATATATATGTATATATATATATATATATATGTATATATATATATATATATATATATAGAGAGAGAGAGAGAGAGAGAGAGAGAGAGAGAGAGAGAGAGAGAGAGAGAGAGAGAGAGAGAGATCTTCTCTGATGTTCAAATAATCCAAGGAACCATGTACAGCAACTATTGTTATCCTCATAGTAATAGATAGATAATAGAAAAAGTTTATATATACATATACATATATAAAATATACAAAGCTCTTACTGTGTGTTAAGCATTGTTATTAAGAGGTTAAGAAGAGAAAAAAGAAATTTATCTGATAATTTAGTTGTATATTTGAAAGAAATAGCAAGTTGTGCATAATAGATTTATAGTTTGGTGTACAGTCATCTTTTGTTATCATATGTTACAAAATGCTTGCTTTATTCCATAAATTGAAAATAAAAATAAATTTTAAAAAAGATATTAAGAATTGGACATTTGCCAAGCCCCCAGAGCTATCCAGTGCCAACTCATATTCATACTTCATGCTACACTATGAAAATAAGAATATTTATGCTATATTTTCTTATTTATAAAGCGATTTAGTTATAAAGTCTACCTCAAAAAGTATGCCATAGATTATTTCCACTTGGCAAAAACTTCCCAATAATCAGACACCTGAATCCACATTCAACATGATCATTTGTTTGGAGGAAGAATAAAATCAGTCTAATAAGTGAACAATATATTTAGCATTATTCTGTAACAAACAACTTCATCTCAGAGAGTTGGCTAAAGCTCCTTAAGGGCAGGGACAGTATCATTTTTGTTTTTATATCCCCAGTGTCACAGTAGGCACTTAATATATGCTTGTTTCACTGATTTCTAGATGCTGGAAAAAGACAAAGCTAAAGTAGTCTCTTCCTCCAATGAAGAAATGTTAGCTTTTGACTAGAGACATCTAATGTATACTAATAATAAAATAAAGATTTCCTTAATGGTCCCTTTGAGGGAAGAAAGAACATTTACAACCTGGGAGGGTCTAGGAAGTGTTCAGTAGGAGATAGGACCTAAGTGGAATCTATTTATAAGAGGGAAGTATGTCACAGATGCATGTAGAGAACTTTCCCCACATTTGAGGCTTATGAGCCATTTGAATTTTCAATTTTTATTTATTATGGTCATGAACATGCTGAGGCATATATTTATGCCTAAGGGACAGCCAGGTGGTAGAGTGAAAAGAGTGCTCAGCCTTGAGTGAGACAGACCTGAGTTGCAATCCTAGAACAGATACTTACTAGCTATACGACCCTGGGCTAGTACTTAATCTCAAGTTGCCTCAGTTTCCTCATCTGCAAAATAAGAATAGCAGCACCTATCTCATAGGGCGGTTGTTGTAAGGATCAAGAAATATAATACTTGTAAAGCACTTAGCACATATAGAATAATTAGTATATAAGGTAATATACACATATACACACATGTACATATGTTATCACATATATTAGTTTATATTGTTATTAGTATTCTTGTCGTCATCTATGTGTAGTTAGTTATAGTGATATAATTACAATAGTTTTTTATATTTCCCAAACCTTGTTGTAAGTAGAAGACAGGAAGACATTCAGGATGACCTACTTTCCAGGAATGATTCAATTCAGTTCCATTCAACATACATATATAAAGCACCTACTATATTCAGAGGATTGTGGTAGACACCAATTTATTGTCTAAAAATCCAAATGTGTTGCCTTTTTTCAATTCTTTTCATTACGTGTAAGTGGCAGAAGCATTCTTCCACCTAGCTTCTAGCAGAAACAATAAGCAGTGGTTCCCAGTTGAAGATTATTGGCCCCGATTACAGAGAGCCTGGAGCAGAGTCAGCTAGGACCTGTTTTTACCCTAGAGATTGAACCAGTATTATTTATTACAGCTTCTCACTCTCATGGTGTCACTGCTATTTTATCATGATCTCTTTTCTGACAGTTCTTTTCCACCATCCCACTGCTTTGGCCTACCCCCAAACCCAATTGAGAAACTGTGCATTTGTGTAGGGAAATCTCAGCGAGAAAACTCCTGGTTTAAATTTGCAACTGTTCTGTCATAGAGTTGCGCACAGAGCTGGTTCTTGGCCTGCTTGCTAAATGACAGTCCCTATGCCTTTGCTATTGAGAGCTGATTATAGACAGATGGGCTTAATGTATATGGTGCTTATAATAATGAAACAGTGGCAAAAATGAAAGCAGAATGGCATAAGAACTAAAACCAGATTCATTTGTGTGTAGGTCATTTTGTTGTGCCACAGTTCTCTTTTATTATCCTGACTCAGTTTCCCTAAATTGTCCTGCCTAGGTTTCTAATTGTTCTGCTCAATCCTGAAAAACCACCCCTCCCTCTCAATCATAATATTTGATAAGGATAAAAGACTTTCTATCTTAAACATCATGACCCCAGCCCTTCCCTACTTACCAGAATGCCTCCCCCATCCTGTCAGAACCAGATCCATAGTCCTGTTCCTGCTCTCAGCACCCTGACACAGCCCCTGCCTCTATCTACACCCTGTATCTGAGCCACGTGTATATGTGTGTGTATATAAAATCATAGAGAACTCACACTGTTTGCTGGATTCTTGGAGACGATAATCTCATTCAGCCTTGGGACTAAACCATGGATCCATTTGATCCCAGTAAATCTCTCCCTTCCAAATAAAATATTAAATGCTCTCTAATCTCTATCTTGCCTCAGTTTCTCTGGCATTACAATTTTGCTCATGTGTTCTTAGATTAATATTCCTTTAGATGTGCTGTGCATGCATACATACATACATGTATGCATACATACATATACACATCTCCAACCAAGAATGAAGAGCAAAATGAGCAGAACCAAGAGGACATTGAATGCAGTAGTAGCAATGTTGTTTTACGAACAACTTTGAGCAACTAAGTCATTTTGACTATTATAAATATCCAAATTAGCTACAAAGAATATAAAGGAAGACACTCACTTCATACAGAGAAAAACTGAGAAATTGAAGTATCTCTAGAATGATTTTACAAATACAAAAATTTGTGTTTAATGACAGATATTCCGGGGTGGGGGGTGGGGGGGAGAGGAAGAAGGTAGAGAAAGAAAAAAGGAAGAAAAAAAAGGGAAAAATATTAACTTATGTATTTAAAAGAAATATCGAGTTGTACATGTATAACATGCACTTTCATGTGAAATCCTTTTTAATTGTAGTGTTATGAAATGCTTGTTTTATTTCATGAATTAAGAATAAAATTAATTTTTTTTTTTTTTTTTTTTTTTTTTTTTAGAAAACTTGAATAGAGAATAGGAGAAGGCAGGAGGAAACATCATTGAACAAGATAAAATAAGATTGGCAGGAGGGAAAGGAAGGGAAAAAGGAGAAATCCATATCATATGAGCCAAATGACTTCAATAAGAAAGAGGAAGGAGTCATTTATGACAGGTGTTGGAGAAAGGTCAAGGGTGGGATGGATGAAAAATTTGGATTTGCAATTAGATCATTGGTGACCTTCTACAAAGCAATTTCAGTTGAATTAGTCATCATAGATCTGTCCTTGCTTTTGGGGAAACAGAAAGGGCAGTCAGATTTTTGGATCATAGGTGCTTTGAACTCCCATTTTTAGATATGTGTTGTGGGTTCAATACAAAGCATAGTATTACCCACTCTATTTAATGGTCAGCCCTTTCCAAAGACTATAAAACTTGCAACATTCAGCTCTTTGTGATGACCATTTGTGGAGATCTAAAATAATGATTTAGGGTAGATACCCAGTTTTCCCTTTATTTCCTTTTGTTTACATTGATGATCTTTAAATTTATAATATGTTCCAGAATACGAAGACCACTCCTGAAAAGAAATAGTTTCCTAAAAGCTGTTGCATTCAGAAATTGTAATAGACCAAAAGAAATTACACTGAATTCTGTTAGTAGCAGCAAAGAACTGGAAATTAAGAGGATGTCCATCAATTGGAGAATGGTTAAACAAATTATATTGCATATAAATGTCGTGAATATAAGACTACACTGTGAAATTGACAAAGGGAATATTTTCAGAGAAACTTAGCAAAACCTATATGAAGTGATGTAGAGTGAAGTGAGCAGAACCAGGAGAATAATTTATATAATAACAATTTTCAAAACTAAAGATTTTTAAAAGACTAAAAAATTTAAATAGGTTTAATATTATTGATTTATATAATTTATATCACATTGCTTGCCATCTTGGGGAGGGAGAAGGAGAGGAAGATAGAAAGGGAGAAAAAAATTTGGAACTCAAAATTTTAGAAAAGTGAATGTTGAAAACTATATATGTAATTATAAAAAATAAAATACTGTTAAGTGTTGGAGAGGAAGTATTCTTTTAGTAAAGATGAAAGAGTTCAGGTGGATCAGCACATATCAATGATAGTAAGTGGTAGTGATGAGAACTAGATAAGGGGTACCTAAATGAAATTAGGTTTAATTGAGACCTAGTGGCAGGTTCGGGGTATAGGGAGTCAAATAGAATTCCCCTGCAACCCCTTTGGATTCAGCATAAGGATACAGAGTTAAATGAGGTCTAGTAGCAGAGCAAGAGTCCTCTGTAAAGGAATTTACAGACCCGAAAACCTAGATTGATAAAAGGTTTATTGTGGGGGTTTGGAAGTAAAGTTTAATTAGTAAAGTTGAGAATAGAGATAAAAGGGCACCAGAACCACAGTTCCAGTGGGCAAAAATCCTGACATGGCCGGTGTAAGGATGCCGTGTTTGGGATCTCTGCAAAGAGTGGACTCCACTTTAGCCCTTTTTATAATAGGGGGGCTTTGGACCATCTGGAAGGGCTTGTGGATGGAGTCCCAGGTTGGCTTCCTGCTTAAGTTCCAGCCAGGGTTAGAATTTGAATAGAATTCAATGGTTTTTTAGATAAGGAGGAAACTGTGCTTGGGATGGGGCAAAGTCCCTGAGACTGAGTCCAAGGAGATTTTAAGAGTTTTGGGGTTTCCTCAGCAGTAGAACTTTGTCAGCAATGGATCAGTAGTGTACAAAGGATGTTTATTGGTACACCATAGAATAGAAGCCAATTTAGAGCAGGGAAGTATCAAGTATTCCATTCTGGTGTGCTTTGTGGTTGCTCAATGAATATTAAACAACCGGAAACACTCTTATAAAAACTATAAAACTTGATTGTATTTAATTGCTAAGAGATCACCCCTAAATATATCATTTTGTGATTCTGCAATGCTAGAACAGGAAGATATCTAACAACAAAACAATCTGATAAGCATTTATTAAATATTCATTTACTAAATATTCATTAGGCACCTTTCTAAGGAACTGGGGTACAAAAGTAAAAAATAACAAAATTCTTGCCTTCTTTGAGCTTGTGAATCTATCAGAAAAATACATTTATTGAATTAATGACATTGATGTTATTGATGTGTTATTGTTCATTCTTTGTCTCAAAGACTATATTTTGATTTGCTTATAAATTGGATTTGTGAGACACAAAATCATCAACTTTGCTCTCTCCTCCAGAGTCATCAAAGTCCAGTGGCAGAATGAAAATCAGAATGATTTACAATGGCCTAGAATTCAATGGGTAGTTTCGTCCTTCCTAAATTAAGGATTTTTTTCTCTTTAGGTGAATGAGTAGGGGAGGGGAGAAAAGATTTATTAAGGGCTTGGACATTCAAATGCAAAAAAAGTAATCACAGTCCTGCCACAAAGCATTGTACTAGTGCTTAAGTGATGCAAAGCTGCCCTCAAGGAGTTTATATATTCAGTTTAATTCCTCAGACATTTGTTCAGTGCCTAAGATGTACAAAAACTCATGCTATCTTATAAACTGTGCTAGTTAGCAGTCTGGTTTCCAAGACTGGATAATAATAGACCATGTTATGATTATTTCATCGAGGAATTTCTTTTTATGTCCTAATTGGGGAGCAACATAGTTTTTTCTCTAAACAAAGATGCCTCTCAGAGATGGTTAATCTCATTAATCTATGAGAGCTCCACTGGGGCAGATTGCAAACCTTTTATGCCTTCCCTTGTGTGATTCCTGTTCACATCTTTCCATAAATTCTCTATAGAGGATTTACCCAGTATATTAGCTGGAGCCTCCTTTTTGTTTTTTTTAATTTTTAATGGATACCAGTTCAACATTTGAGTATTTGTCCTTAATCTCCTTCTTGCCTAGCCTGCCTCTTTTTCTAGTGTGGTGAGTCAAGTTGAAGTATACTTTGTATACTAGTCTTCATTGAAAAGTTGTTCCAACCTATTTAAACCCACTTTAAGTTTTTCCATTGTTGATTGTCTCCAGTTTTGATATTTCTGGAATCCTGGTATTCCATCATTCATTGTCATATAATTTTACCAAGAGAGTATTACTTTAAAAATAATTATTTTTGCTATTTTTTAAATATCAAAGAGTAATATAGAGCCATTAAAGAAGCTATACAGTTTCCAAAATTAAATCCAACTCAATCTACTCCTTCTGTTGAACTCTTCACCTGGCTCACTGTCTATCAATAGAACTTAGATAAGATATAGGTACTACTATTAACTAAATGGACTACCCATCCAATTATGTGCCATAAATGGAAATAACCATTAATAATAATATTAATAACAGTAATAAAATTTTGCTGAGCACCTACTATGTATTCAGCACTGCCAAAAAAAATATGACAATGGAAAGGCATACAACCACGAAACAAATTACAATAATAAAACAGCAAATTCACTAGAGAAATAAATTGTCTTTATTTACCAAATTAGTTTCAATATCCTTGTTCAATATTTTAAAAACATTACAAATGTTTTTTTGGTGGGTTTTTTAAGACATCATGATAAATCGATCATGTATGTTGTAGTAAAAATATGGCCAAAATAAAAGGATAAATGTTGAAGAGTCTTGAGGGTGGGGGAAAACAATAATTCACTGTTATTGAACCTGTGAATGGATACAACCATTATGGAAATGATACAAAAAAAATCACTAAACAATGCATGCCTTTTAACTCACTGCTAAGCCCATACCTAAAAGAGATCAAAGAAATAGGGAAAAAGAGCAATATGTATAAAAATGTTTCTAGCAACTCTTTTTGTTGTTGCAAAAAACTGGAAACTAAAGGGATACCCATCAGTTGAGGAGTGGCTAAAGAAGTAGTTTTATGTGAATGTGATGGAGGAGTATTGCTGTAAGAAATGAGTAAATAAATCACTTCAAAGAAACATGGAAAGACTTAAATGAAGTTATATAAAGTTAAGGGAGCAGAACCAGAAGAACAATATACTTTAACATCAATATGATAAAAACAAACTGATGGAAAATGAAGCAAACAGAGCTGGGAGAAAAATGTATACATTAAAAACAAAACTGTTAAGCTATAAGAACTCTGCCACAAGAACTATCCTTGATTCCAGAGGACTGATAATGAAGACAGACAATAGATTGAGTATAGAATGAGATACACACTCACGCGCACACACATGTGTATGTGTATGTATATGTGTGTATGCAATTTTTAAACTTGCTAAGGAAGGAGCATGCATATTTGTTATAAGGAACAAGTCCTTTTCCTTTTTTCCCATTGGGTTGGTGGTGAGGAAGAAGGGGAGAAAAGAAAAAAGAATTAATTACAAGTTTGAAAAGTTATATAGGTGTACTTTCACATGGGGCAAGAATTATTAGTTTTATTTAACTTTGTTTTAAGAGACCTTTCATGGAATGAACCTTCATATGAGCAAAGGAAAAATGACATTCCATAGGATGAGGATTGCATGAGGAAATGTTTGAGAGTGAGGATATGTCAGATATTTGAGCATAATGCAGGAAGCAGCCTGGCTGGAGTAGAAGAGTGGCAAGAGATTAAAAAACAACAACTACTACATAATCATAGAGTAGAGTTAAATTATGGAAAGTCTACATGAGAATTAAAGACTTCTTTAAGGCTTCCATGCCTCAGATTCCATTATACAACACATGATATATATATAGTACATAGTTTTTGAGCCAGTAAGACCTGGATTCTAGTGTAGCCAGTCAATGACATGTTCTGGCTCTTTGATCTTAGGCAAGTCTTTTTTTCTTTTGGGTCCTCAGAAAACCCTGCATAAAACTTTTCAGAGCAAGAGCTCATCTGCATTGGTAGAGGTAAGATCCCTACAGCAATAAAATTACAGGTCCAATCTCTATCCCTAGAATTAAAAACATATCCAAAAGGACTATTCTAGTTATTATATCTTATATAAAACTCTGCATTCCTATGACCTAGTTGGTTTTATTGAACCAAAATGATGATTCACTATCTGAAAAAAATTGTGATATCCCTTTTGCCTCTCTTCCCCTTCATAATCAATTTAAGTAGCTTAACCGGAATTCAGCAGAAGCCCTTGTTTTAATAAACTTAAGGAGATGATTTGACCAAATCTGATACAGCAAATGCATCATTAAAGATTCTCTTCTAAAAGAAATGTCTCTTTTATATAAGAGGCTCCTTGAAAAATGGAGTCACTCCTTTTTTTTTTTTTTTTTTTTTTTTTTTGGTCACTACCAAGCAAGGGGTGTATTTTTACCACAGTTTTTTTGTGTGACTGTCATAAAGAATAGCTAGTATTGACCTCCAGGTAGAAGATGGTTTCTTTATAGATGGTGAGTAAGGTAAATAAGGTGCTTTAGTTTATGAGTGATGGTCTAAAAGAGACTCACAGCCATCTAGAAGAGTACCATCTAATAGCCAACAAGAAAAAGTACAAAGCACAAAGAATGCTAATTGATCAAGATATAACATTCATCAGAATAAACAACCCATGTGTGTTTGCATATGCTTGTGTGTATGCTTATATACATATATACATGTTATATAAAGACACATTATACATTTTGTAGTTATTTGAAATATTTCCCTTTTTATTATGACTTCTTGATTTTTTTTTTAAAACATAAATATGCTATTGATTTTTGAGGGATTTATTTTGTACCCTACAACTTTATTGAAGATATTGTCTCATTATGAAATGATTGTAATATCCTTAATATTGTTATTAGTTGTGTTATAACAAAAAGTAACAGTATTGGTTTTGTACAAGCATAGGAAATCATACCTACCTAAAGGGGAGAGAAAAAGGGAAAGGGAGAGGGAAAAGGAAAGTGAGAGGGAGATGAAGGGAGAGGGGAAAGGGGAGGAGAAGGAAGAGAGGGAAATTATCACATTTTTCAGCTTCTGCTTTTACGTGGTGTTTGGGAAAATCCACTTCTAGCCAGCCACCTCTCTGTAGAGATGCAATGTGGTTTCTGTAAGGACTAGATGATGCCTTGCTATTCTTTCAAATAGATCATGAAAAACATTAGTTACAGGCAGATTTTTCAGGTTCTTTACCTCAGAGAGACCTTAAGTTCCTCATTCTTAACAGTCATGAATCTTGACATGATAGAAAATGTAAGACAGCATGCAATTGCTGTCACCTAATTTAAGATGGAAGCCTAGTAAGTTTCCCTTGACTGAAGCTTGTCACCAGTATTGTCACTATTAAATCACTCTGCTTAATGTTATATTTTAGAATTTATACAGTATGTAAGTGTTCTAAGGCCTCCATCATGTTTCCAGGGTGATCCAGGGTTAAGGAAGGCTGGGCCAATGCAAAGCAAGCTCTGACAAGTCCTGCCAAGCTGGAGAGGTTTCAAGTATGCTCCCAGTGTGTCTATTGTCTGTGGACTGGCCTAGCTAAGTGCTGAAGCAAGCTGGTTTCAGGCTGATAACATTTGCTAAGAGATATATTTATTGGAGGGATTTCTTCCACAATTTGACTTGCTTTTTAAAAAATATTGATGTCTATCAGTTTTGTTATTGAATTCATTTTCAAATATGTTTTCCCCTTTTCAGAGAATTAAGAATAGATTAGTATTCTTCTAATGAAGAATTTAAAAGATAAAGAAAGGGGAAGGAAATTTATCAAAACTAATCAAACAGCAACCAATTGACAATTCTAAACAAGAGAATGGATTTTTTTTTTATCTGAAAAACAGCTACTGAATCATGAACTTAATAGTGTTTTAAGGGTTTCAAAGTGTTTATGTGTATCATCTCATTTTATACTTACAACAGCTCTGAGAAGTAAATGCTACTATTATACCCATTTTGTAGATGATGAAAACAAGGCAGGCAGGATTTCATGATTTGCCAAAGGTCACCCTCTCATCATCATCTTCATCTTTATTGTCATCATCATTTTAAAATAACAATAACTAGAATTTCTATGACATTTTAAGGTTTGCAAATAACTTTCCAAATATTATCTTGCTTGATCTTCACAAGTTGAGGGAATTGTTGAGGAAAATGAGGCAGGCAGAGGTTAAATGATTGCATCAACATCTTAAAATAACAGTGCCTAGAATTTATGTAACTAAGAGCACATTATAAATATTATTTCATTTGATCCTCACAATAATGCTAGGTCTCATTGGGTAAGATTACAGCATTTGGATAAAGAATACCTCAGTTCAAATTCATCCTCAGAACTTATTAGCTGTATGTTTCTGGAAAAGTTACTTAATCAACTGTTTGCATCAGTTTCTTCATTTGTAAAATGGGCTTGAGAAGTAAATGGCAAACCACTCCAATCCTTTTGTCAAGAAAACTTTAAATGAGGTCATAAAGAATTGAGCATAACTAAAAAGCAACTAAATGACAACAGCAAGTGTTATATTATCCCCCTTTTGCAGATGTGGAAAATGAGGCAGATTGAGGTTAAGCCCAGAGTCACACAGTTTTAATAAGGAGATAGAGGAAAGTTACAGAGAAATTTTTTTTTAAAAGAGAGAAAGAAATCTCATCAATCAAATATCTTAAGTATATTTTCTGCCTTGCCACAAAAAGAAAACTTTTTAAATAACAAAATGATTCAGAGTTTTTAAATGACATGAAGTTTGTATTTGTTTTATTATTATTTATTCCTCCAAGCCTGCCTTAATGGAAATATGAAAGAAGATTAAGCTGGGAGTCAAGAAATTTGCAGCTTTGGGCAGATCCTAACACTTTTCTGTGCCTCAGTTTCTTCATCTGAAAATTAACAGTTGATCCAAATATTTAAAATCTCTTCCATTTCTAAAATTCCATGTTCCTGTGATATCAAATTGGCTTTATATTTACTTACTATCTGGGAAAAGATTTTGCTTAATCCTTTAATGTTGGATAAATATAGTAATGATTTATTGATATGCTGAATAGTTCCCCGAATGAAATTGCCAGAAAGTATGGTAAAATATTTTAACTTCTGCATGTTTTCACAATAAACATGGTTTCTCTTTGCATACCCTTTGATCCAGCAGTGTTACTACTGTGCTTATATCCCAAAGAGATCTTAAAGAAGCAAAAGGGACCCGTGTGCAAAAATGTTTGTGGTAGCTCTTTTTGTAGTGGCTAGAAACTGGAAATTGAATGGATGCCCATCAATTGGAGAATAACTGAATAAGTTGTGGTATATGAATGTTATGGAATATTATTATGCTGTAAGAAATGATCAGTAGGATGATTTCAGAAAGGCCTGGAGAGACTTACATGAGCTGATGCTGAGTGAAATGAGTAGAACCAGGAGATCACTATACACTTCAACAACAATACAATGTGATGATCAATTCTGATGGACGTGGCTCTTCAACAATGAGATGAATCAAATCAGTTCCAATTGTTCAATAATGAAGAGAACCAGCTAGCTACATCCAGAAAAAGAACTATGGGAAATGAGTATGGACCACAACATAGCATTTCAACTTCTTCTGTTTTTGTTCACTTGCATTTTTGTTTTCCTTCTCAGGTTATTTTTACCTTATTTCTAAATCTGATTTTTTCTTGTGCAGCAAAATAACTGTTTGGACATATATACATATATTGTATTTAACATATACTTTAACATATTTAACATGTATTGGTCTACCTGCCATCTAGGGGAGGGGGGGGAAGGAGGGGAAAAGTTGGAACAAAAAGTTTTGTAAGAGTCAATGCTGAAAAATTACCCATGCATATATCTTATAAATAAAAAGCTTTTATATATATATATATATATATATATATATATATATATATATATATATATATATATATAATTAAGAAAAATGAAATAAACATGCTTTCTGTTCTAGGGCTATTTGCTGCTAAGTCTTCAGATAATGTTGAGTGTGAGAAAAGTAAGCACAAACTTATTGCTTAAAATGCAAAAGAATCTCCATGGTTATCAGGTTCAAAGTCCATTGTGCAAAATTCCAGAAGCTTCTCAATACCCAATAGCTGTCTGCTTTCTTGACTGATAATATGATAAGTAGAATTCTTGCCTTGAATTCTATTCTCAATTTCCCTGGAACATCATGATGTCATTGCTTCAAAAATATAAGAAGAGTTCACTTTTATTATGCCTCCACCTCAACCCTGCCTACTCCACTTTTCCTATAAACCTTTCTGACCATTTCCCTTGTCCAACTCTCTCATTTTCAGTTATAGGTAAATATAGTTAACCAATAGAAAAATAAGGAAGGTGTGATTTTCATTTTTTCTTATAATAATAATATAAGTTTTTTTATTATAGATTTTTAATTTTTAAAACCTATGCATGGATAATTTTTCAACATTAACCCTTACAAAACCTTGTATTCCAATTTCCCCCCTCCTTCCCCTTATCCCCTTTCCTAGATGGCAAGTAACCTAATATATGTTAAACATGTTGAAAATATGTGTTAAATCCAATATATCTATACATATTTATACAATTATCTTGCTACACAAGAAAAATCAGATCAAAAAGGAAAAAATGAGACATAAAACAAAATGCAATTTGCATTTTGCAAAATGTTTATTTAACAACAAAAAGTGAAAATGCTATGTTGTGATCCATACTCAGTTCCCACAGTTCTCTCTCTCTGGGTGTAGATGGTTCTCTTCATCACAAGATTATTAGAACTGTCCAGAATCATTTCATTGTTGATGAGAGCCATATTCACCAGAATTATTCATCAAATAATCTTGCTATTACCATGTATAATGATCTCCTGGGACTGCTTATTTTGCTTAGCATAAGTTCATGTAAGTCTCTCTAGGCCTCCTTGAAATCATCATGCTGATTATTTGTTATAGAACAATAATATTCTATAACATTTATGTATCATAATTTATTCAGCCATTCTCCAACTGATAGGCATCTACTCAGTTTCCAGTTTCTTGCCATTACAAAAAGAGTTACCACAAATATTTTTGCACATGTGGGTCCCTTTCCCTCCTGTAAGATCTCTTTGGGATATAAGCCCAGCAGAAACACTGCTAGATCAAAGGATATAGATAGTTTGATAGCCTTTTGGTCATAGTTCCAAATTGCTTTCCAGAATGATCAGTTCTCAATTCCACCAACAATGTATTAGTGTCCCAGTTTTCCCACATCCCCTCCAACATTTGTCATTATCTTTTCCTATCATTTTAGCCAATCTGTGTCTAATGGTACCTCAGAATTGTCTTAACTTACATTTATTTGATCAATAGTCATTTGAAGCACCTTTTCACATAACTAGAAATGGTTTTAATTTTTTCATCTAAAAATTGTTCATATCCTTTGACCATTTATCATTTGGAGAATGGCTTTAATTCTTATAAATTTGAGTCAGTTCCCTATATGTTTTAGAAATGAGGCCTTTATCAGAACCTTACAAAGGTTCATTCTTAACTGGCTCATCTTGAATTAATAATGAATACAAGCAGTCCAAGCCACTAAGTAAACACTGACAACTGTACTCTGTAAACAGGTTAAGAGAAGAATCTTTTTAATATACATATATCCTGAAAGAAAAGGTAAATGGAGACATCTCTGAATTTGTGTAAGATGTTAAACACATAGTAAAAATAAAGGACATCTATTTGGAAAGATTATATTTTCCTTTGGATTTATGAACTAACCTCGTTCAGGGTTGTAAAATACCTTGTATAAAAGTTTGTTGCTGTTTTCTTTTTTTCTAAATAAGAAATAGACTTATGAACTTAAGTATCTTGGCTAGAAAGATGACTCTTCCTCTGGAATGAGGAAAATGTCAACAGTTTAAATCAGTAAATATTTATTGAGAGTTTACTATATGCTTGGAATTGTACTTCTCCAAATTCATTTAAGTTTCAGTTTGTATCACTATAAAGCCTTTTCTATTCCCCTCCTCCCAACCCCCCCCACGTTATTAGTGTTTTCTGCTGCCTCAAATTACCTTGTTTTTAAATATTTTTGTCCAATTTGTCCCCCATGAGTCTAAGCCCCTTGAGCAGGGGCTAAGGGAGATACCCTGCACAGTAAAAAAAAGCTCTGTGATCAGAAGGTTTAATTTCAAATCCTGCCTTAGGTGTTTATTACCTAGGTGACCTGGGGCAAGACACCTAATCTCCCTGGGCGTCAGTTTTGAAAAAGTTGGACTAGATGGCTTCAGAGGTGACTCCAGCTCTAGATCTGTGATCCTGTACCTACTAATAAATAGGTTTTCTGCACATTTAGAAAGTAGAAAAAAAAATATTTAAACAGAATCATTTCAATGCAAAGCTGAACAAGACATGGTCCCCAACCACAAAGAATCTTAGCCTAGTAAAGGAAATAAGACAGGGACACACATAATTATCATGGCAGGTGTATAATATAATAGTGCATTAAAAACAGCAATCTAATGGATAAGGCTTTGACAGTTTAGATTTGTTAAGTGATAGCATTGGAATAGAGAATTATTTCAAAGAGTGTGGAAAAAGATTTGTGGTATGGGAGCTGTACACCTTCAATCTGTCATGGTAGGGGAAAGAGGGGAGGGGAGAAGATTGTCTAGACAAACATCCATTCATTTTGCTCTCTGCTGTTGTCCTGTTTCTCAGGCTCCCCAGTTTGGGTAGCAGAGAAGTGAGGGAAAAACCAGTCCTTTCTGCAGTTTGTGAGGATATTAGGTAAAAGGGGACATCGGAAAGAGGTTAAATCATTAACTGAAGCTCAGACATTTTGGAGAGTCTCTCCTGGTAATATTTATTCTAATAGTGTTAGGGTATTTATCTTTTTGAGTCTACTCCAGCATAAACCATGATTTCACCAACTTCATGGGATGTTGACTTAATGTGCCATCAGACTGGTCTTCTAGGCTTATGTAATTCCCCCTTATTAGTAAAGTGAAAAAATAATAATCTTCCATCTAGAGATGGAACGAAATGGATATTATATTATGAGTTATCAAAAAAGCAAATGTTGGTTCAAAGTAATTTGTTGATAGGGGGATTATGGCCAGATTATTGGTTAACATCATCATTATGTTATATTACAATAGGGACTTTTATGGAAAAAAAAATGTTGGTAAACTTTGCCCCCCCAAAAAAAAATAAGGAAAAAAAAACTATACCTCCCTTCCTTCTTGCAAAGGGAGGAAATTAAGCATGTATAATATTGTATTGTTATCCATAGTTAATTTATTAGTTAATTTTGTTGTTTTTTTTATTTCCTCTTTCAATTTTTTGTTGCAAGAAATGACTCTCTGTAAATAGGGGACAGGAAAGGATACATTCTGAAATGAAGGTATAATTTAAAATTTTAAGGAAAATACATCACTGATCTATAACAGAATAATTAAATTCAGCAATGAATAGGAACATAATGGTTTAAATTTTTGAGGACAGGACCTAAATATCAAGTGATATTTAAGTATAACTTTGGCTACTCATTTTTTTTTTTTTTTTTTTTTTTTTAGGTCCTAGGTTTCCACCAATCAGTAATGGCCTTCTATCCCAACCACCTATCTGTAGTTTTGCCCATTGCTAGGTACTGCTGATATTTCATTAAAATTCAGCACCTTTTATGTCAAATTATTAAACTTACACCAAGACCTGTTTCAAAAAGTTCCCACCCAGAACCACTTCTTTCTATTGGTAATGTTTTTGTTTCTATCATGTCCTTGTTCTTTGTTGTTAAACGTTTTAGATATTTTTTTGGAGGGGGAGAGGAAAAGGGACAAGGCAATTGGGATTAAGTGACTTGCCCAGAATCACATAGCTATTAAGTGTCAAGTGTCTGAGGCTGAATATGTACTCAGGTCCTCCCGATTCCAGGGCTAGTATACTATCTACTGTGACACCTAGCTGCCTAGTTGCTCTAGTGTTAATTTTTTCTTAATGTTTTTTCAT
The DNA here is from genome assembly GCF_048593235.1 of Sminthopsis crassicaudata. NCBI lineage: Eukaryota > Metazoa > Chordata > Mammalia > Dasyuromorphia > Dasyuridae > Sminthopsis > Sminthopsis crassicaudata. The sequence goes on from NC_133622.1 coordinate 151,305,553, forward strand.
TCAGATTTGCAACTATGTGGGGCCAGCAAAAGTTATTGTCCAGTTGGTCACCAATGGGAAACATGTCCACCTGCATGCTCACAGCCTGGTGGGGAAGCACTGTGAGGATGGCATCTGCACTGTAACTGCTGGACCCAAGGACATGGTGGTGGGGTAAGTGACATTGTTAGCATGGTGGGTAGAAGGGGGAATGGGTAAGGAAGGAGGGTCAGAGACATTTGTTAAAGGAAGTCTTTGGGGGGGAGGTAAGAGTCCTCTTTTCGACATTAGATGGTTTTCTTAGAGAACTAAATGTTCTTACCATTATCTCAAAGATCCCTCACTCCATCATTTGCCTGAAACATATTAGGCACTTAATAAATGCTTATTGATTGATTAATTTATTGGTCTTTGGACATTCTTTTGGTGTTTTTCTTTTTCATGAATAAGTTAATTTCCCACTTATGGAACAAACATTTGGGGAATATCTCAGGAAGGAAAAATAATTAGGATTGCTCTCCACTCTCTTACTTCTCAGAAGGTAGTTACTAAAGGACAAGAAGCAATACATTTGTTACTTTGCCATTTATTAGATTCATACTCAAATAGGCTTACTTATTTGTTCAAAAATTGATTAGGCATTTTTAATTTTAGAAGTTTTATAGAGAGAATTTGAATCTAAAAGATGAAAAAAATCATTTTCAAAAATTACAATTTTTTTTGAAACTTCCTAATCCTGATTTAAACAAAATTTTGCTGAAATCCCAGCTATTCTACAATGTTTATTCAAAAGAGAGAAGTTGTTTTAAATCACTGTAATTAAACTTCCAATGGCATTGCAGACCTTGAGTTGAGCTCAAATTTCAGTTTGGCTGTTAGTAGAGAGAGTTTGCTTTCATGTGCTCTGGCATTTATTTCTTTGTTTGATGATGAGAATATTTAAGTGCGAAAAGCCTAGCTAGAGAGAGCCACTTCCTTTTTAGTAGCTAAAATCTGACTCTTTTGATGTAAAAAAAGGTCCTACTGCATTAAAAGTTGAAGCCTAAGGTATAGAATTTCAAATTTGCTTTATCTCAACTTTTCTTTTCAACATCCTTTTGAAAGACTGGGCCTGTTTCCTGTAACCTATTGTAGGTGAGTCACCCTGATCTATTCAGGAACTCCCTTCCTGTTCTAATTGGCCTCATAGGTTTGAAAAGGCAAGGAATTGTCAAAATAGTTGAATTCTTAATAATGAGTGCTGGTTTGTTATAGTCTCTTATTTATTGGAAATATACTCCAATTTAACATATATTTATTATCTCTAGGTTCATAGCATCCTGTTCTTAAGGAGCTATAGAAGTTTCCTTGAAACAAATCTCTTGTTATGAAATTTCCAGGACACTGAACATCTAAAATGTGCCAGTAAATTGGTGTCTCTGACTTGGAGGCTTTTTAAGGAAGTTTTTAAGGGAAGAGAAGCCATCATCTAGGGCGTCCAGAAGACCCTATGATGATTCTCACTTCACCACCAGAAGAGCAGTGGGCATATCTTGTTCTTTGGATGGTTCAGTAAGGACTTACTGGGTACTTAGTATGTGTCAGGCACTATACTGTGTGCTGGGGATTCAAAGACAAAAAGGAAACAGTCCCTTCTCCCAAGAAGCTTGCATTTCTGAGTGCTGATAATCTTAACTTGGTGTCTTTGACTCCTTGATCCTTCTGGTGAAGCCTCTGAATCCCCTTCTCAGAAAAATGTCTTTAAAAGCATAAAAGAAAATAGATTATAAAGAATACCAAATACATTGACATGCTGTTTTCAAAATGTTATTGAGAAAAACGTTCATGGGCCTCAGAATAAGGATTTCAGCTTTAAATGGAGGCAATGTATTTTCTAGTAGACAGTCTCATTGCAATGAGGGAATGGAATGGAGAATGGACTCATTTATTGAGAGAGTCTATTTATTGAGAGATTTCAGTACCAACAGAAACCTCAAAGACACCTATTCCCATCTTAAATAAAATATCCCCTTAAACTTGGTTTCTTAAAAATAGCCTTTTATTTTTCAAAATACAATGAAAGATAGTTTTCAACATTCATCCTTGCAAAATCTTATGTTTCAAATTTTTTTCCCTCTCTTCTCCTCCTCCCTTTGCCTAGACATCATTTAATCCAATATAGGTTAAACACATGTAATTCTTCTAAACATATTCCCACATTTATCATGCTGCGCAAGAAAATTCAGATTTAAAAAATGAGGAAAAAAAGCAAGCAAATAACAACAAAAATGGTAAAAATACTATGTTGTGAGCTACATTCAGTGCCCACAATCCTTTTCCTGGATGCAGACGGCTTTCTCCATCACAAGTCTATTAGATTTGACTTGCACCAGCTCACTGTTGAAAAAAGCCGTCTATCACAGTTGATTATCGCATAATGTTTTTGTTGCTGTATACAGTGTTTTCTTGGTTCTGCTCACTTCACTTAGCATCAGTTCATATAAATCTCTCCAGACCTTCCTGAAATCATCTTGCTTATTATTTCTTATTGAGCAATAATATTCTATTACATCTATATACTATAATTTAGTCAGCCATTCCCCAATTGATGGACATCCACTCAGTTTCCATTTCCTTGCCACTTCAAAAGGGGCTACTACAAACATTTTTGCACATGTGGGTCCTTTTCCCTTTTTTAATGATCTCTTTGGTATCTATAAACCAGTAGAGACACTACTGGATCAATGCATGTGCACAGTTTAAAAGTGCTTTGGACATATTTCCAAATTGCTCTGCAGAATGGTTGGATCAGTTCACAAGTCCACTAACAATTGTATAGTCTCCCAGTTTTCCTACATCCCTTTCAACATTTATCATTATCTCTTCCTGTCATCTTAGTCAATCTGAGAGGTATGTAGAGGTACTTCAGAGTTTTCAGACTTGGTTTCCAAATTGCATCATCAAGACATGTAACAAATTTAAGCCAGAGTGGCCTTTCTCTGATTTTGCCCAACCCCATGGGAACAAACTTCAGATTCATTGTAGCAGACCCAGTAGAGCTTTCAATTAGGTTGAGCTTTTTTAACTGAAACCCAGCATTTCAAAATTAATTTCTAGCTCATCAAGAGCTCATTTTAAAACTCAATTTATAAAATGTTCTTTGTTCCCATAATTCTTTAAACAAGCATTTGCTATGTGTATTTATTTCAGAGCATTGTTTGATATAGATATTACACCCTCTGGCAGCATTTGGGAGGGCATAATGTATGGAAAGACAGCATGCCAGAGAATTAGACTTGCAATCAGAAAGCCCTAGCTTCTGTACATACTGGCCTTTCAGTTCATCAAACAACTATAAATTGCCAACTCATTTCAATGAGAGAAGGAGCTTCACCATTGGGAGTGCTTTACATTGATGATGAAAAAAAAATAGTATTGTAATGAACAAATAATCAAAATGAATTTGCTCTGTGACAACTCCCAATTTGGTTGTGTTTCTCTTATGATTTAGATTAGATCAGGGGTTCTCAACCCTTTTTTTCCCATCATGAACACCATTGACAGTCTGGTAAAGCCTATAAAACCTTTCTGAGAATAACAGATTTTTTAAAGAATTCATAATTGAGGGAAATACTATATTCACAGTGGTCCTCAAACTTTTTAAATAGGGGGCCAGTTCACTGTCCTTCAGACTGTTGGAGAGCCGGACTACAGTAAAAACAAAAACCCATTCTCTGTCTCCGCCCCTCAGCCCATTTGTCATAACCCAGCGGGCCACATAAACGTCCTTAGCCCGCCACATCTGGCCCACGGGCCATAGTTTGAGGACCCCTGAATGAGAGGTTAGTGAAAACAAAAATATTAATTTTTCCCACCTAAATTCCCAAATGTTCTTCCTTCCTAAACTCTATCCAAGTGTCCCAGGATGTATAATGGGGTATTTCAAGACCCCCTGAAAATTAGATTATCTCTAAAGTCTTTTACCTCCAAAATTCTGTGATTCTTTATTTATCCTGAAAATAATGTAAAGTAAAACGAGCAAATTTTCCATAGATGTGTTTGTGTCATATACTGGCCAGTATTTTGCAATCTTGATTTATCTAACAAAAACAGTGATTTTTTTTATATGTAACAAAAATGGAGCTTGATGATTGCCAGATACTCTCAATTAGTTTGTCAGTGATAGAAGCATACTATTCAGTCTGCTTCAGATCTCTTTCTAGATTTTCTTTCTGGATTCAAAGGAGGCTTGGGCCCAGGGCAACAGAAAACTTAGAAGAGGATGACATGGATTAAATAAAATAAGTAATCCCTTATTAAAAACAGAAACCATACAATATCTGTGATAATACCTTTTCAATATCATTCATGGAATGAGAAACAGTTTCCATTTTCAAAAACGGTGGAATAATGGTTTTATTAGTTTTCAACTCTTCAGTTTCAACAGCAAGTTAGGTATTTGTGAATGTGGTCAGGTTAGTTTGAGGGAGATTTTTTTTGTTGTTTATTTCCTGGGACTTTTAGAAGAAAACGAGAAATAAAAGACAGAAGTTGCTTTCCTTTGACCTTTTCAAATTGTCAAGAAACAGGCCCCATTTGAGGTTTGGTTGGATTGTGAGCATATTGGCTCAACAAGTTGTGGAATCCTCTGGGTTTTTCAGTTAATGTAAAATCAGTTGAGTTTTTTTAGATGTAAGATATTCTGTGCATCAGAATACCCTCCTTCCTAGCAAACTATCCTACTCCTCACTTTACTTTGTCTGCTGAAAGCAAGGTTCTTTTTTAAAATCATAAGTCCTTAAATTTTTTTTAATTATCTGGTTTTTTTCCCAAGCATCCATTATTGGGGGACTTTTTGTTTGTTTGTTTATTTCAAAATTGTGTGTATTAGTTCATCATTCTCTGCCAGGAGATCTCTCTCCATCATCAGTGAGTCTCTGGAATCATGAGAGATCACTGTGTTGAGCAGAGTTTTTTAAGGCTTTCAAAATTATTTTTCAGTGTTATGTTATGGTATAAATTGTTTTTCAATGTTCTGCTTACTCTATTTTTTCAGTCAATAAATAATTCTGACAATGATATATCAGGTAGCATTTATATAATACTTTAAGGTTTGTGGAGTACCTTATACCTATTAACTCATTTGATATAGGTTCTGTCTTTATTTTGCAGATGAGGAAACTAAGAATCTCAGTGACTTAACCAGGGTCACACAGCTAATAAATATCTGAGGCAGGATTCAAATTCAGATCTTTTTTTCTCCAAGTCTATGCTTCCCAGCTGTTTCAAAATCCAAAAGTTCCTCATTTCTTTCCACATAGGAGTATTCCATTCATTCACAAACCAAAAATTATTTAGTATTCCCCAATTATGGCTATTCCCATAGTTTTTCCATTTTTTTGCCCTAACAAAAAAGAGTTGCTATAAATATTTGTATATACAGAGGACCTTTTTTTTTTTTTCTTTCTTTGAAGTATAGATTTAATAGTGGTTTATAGAATGGCCTATAGTGGTATTTCTGGACACAAAACAAATAGTGTCATTGCTGATCAAAAGATAAATTTTAGTCACTTTGAGAATGTAGTTCCATATTACTTTCCAGAATGGCTATACCAGTTCAGAACTTCACCAACTGTGTATCAGTATGCCTATTTTGGGTAACCCTTCCAATATTTATCATTTTCCTTTTATGTTAACCTCTTCTAATCTGCTAGGTATAAATTAAAACATCAGAGTTATTTTTAATTTACGTTTCTCTAATTAATAATTTGAAGCTTTTTTTTTTTTGAAAAAAACAAACAAACAAACTTGGTTTTCTTTCCTTGAAAACTTACTCAAATCTATCTACCATTTTATATCAATTGAGGAATGGCTATTATTCTTATAAATTTTATTTTTTTTTAATGTATCTTGGAAATGAGACCTTTTTAAAAGAAACTTGGGTTGGGCAGGGATTCTTGACCTCTTTGGCAGTCTGGTAATTCTTTTAGAATTAGGTATCTAAATAAATAAAATAAAATACATACTATTACAAAGCAGTCTAATCATGTTGATTAAAAAACTATTCATGGCCTTTCAGAAATCTAACTCCAGAAGAACATTATGGTTTAAAGGATAGCTAGTTTTCTTCATTTATGTAAAAGGTAGGGAGGTACTGCCTTTTCAGTCAAACCTATACCTATGTGTAGTAGATACCCAACCATTGAATATTTGTTGCTGCATCTGATATTCCAAGTAATGACAATCTGTTTTTTGAGCTATAATTGAGCAAATCAGTACTATTTTATATGTATCAATATCTATACTATTTTATATGACAACAATATTATAATAGTCCACAAGACCACTCTGTAAGTTGTTTGTTTTTTAGTTTTTTAAGATTCTGTGTCTCTAGTTTTCTTTCTGCTTTTTTTGTGTATGTATTTATATGTCTATAGGTGTCTTTTTGTTGCTCTCTAGCTTTGTATTTTTTGTGTGTCTTTCTCTGTATCTCTGTGTTATCTCTTTCTGACTCTCCATTTGTTCTGTCTTTGCATTTAAACAGTGTTAAACTTCCTGTCATTAATTAGGGAAAGTAGAACTTTTGTATTACTCAGGTGGAAGCCTTTAAATTAAGTTATACTTAGGTGGCCATGTCATTTGTTGTATTATCTTGGAAAAAACACTTCAGTTTGTATGTAAAAGAGAGATGAAAATATTGGGTCTTTGGTAGATACTTTGTAAACTTTTAGCATACAGTGTAAATTAGTTCTTCTGTTCATTTATGGCTTTTAATAGGAGAAAAATATTTCAAACCCCTACTCAACATGTAGTGTGGATGGGGCAGCCCAAGTTCTAATAACAATCCTGCTTCAGATCTTTGATCCTAGAATCTATCCAATTCCACATTTACTTAACAGAATGTAGAATTCAGAATAACCCCGGCCCCAAATCTTGCTACCTTGTCTTTATGTAGTTTCACCTTACTTGAATTGCACCAACTTTCAACAGCAAGTGGTTCTTTGATTCTTTGTGTTTATTAAAGGTTTGCAAATCTGGGTATACTTCATGTGACAAAGAAAAAGGTATATGAAACATTGGAAGCACGGATGACAGATGCCTGTATAAGGGGGTATAATCCTGGGCTTTTAGTGCACCCAGAACTCAACTATTTGCAACCAGAAGGTGGTGGAGAAAGACAACTCACAGGTGAACATCCATCTCTCTCTCTCTCTCTCTCTCTCTCTCTCTCTCTCTCTCTCTCTCTCTCTCTCTCTCTCTCTCTCTCTCTCTCTCTCTTTCTCTCTCTCTCTCTCTCTCTCTCTCTTTCTCTCTCTCTCTCTGTCTCTCTCTCTCTCTTCCCCTCCCTCCCTCCCCTTCCCCCCCACCTCACTCATCTACCCCCCTTTCCCTCCCCCCTTCTTCTCTCTCTCTCTTTCTGAGCTTTATCCCAATGAAGTTATATGTTTCAGGTCATTAACTTAAAGTGAATGCCAGAGGAAGAGGAGACTCAAGACTAATATATTGCTTTGGGGCAATTTTCTGCTGCTATCAGCAAAATATCATAAATTGTTCAGAAATTGATATGATCTGAGCAATCATCAAGTGCAGCCTTCTCTTGTCACTATGAACTCATTTAGGAAAAAAGTGGCTAAATACCTTACACAAGATTGGCAACAGTAGCAAGATTTGAATTCAGGATTTCTGACTCTGAATTGAATGCTTTTACTGATGTTGAGTCAGAAAGACCATTATTCAGGTAGCTGTGTAGCTATGGAACAAACTACAGAACCTGTCTGATTTTCAGTTAACTCATCTGTAAAATGAAATACAGCCAATAGTCATTTACAACCCTAATTTGTGAAATTCAAATGAAATAATATATTTAAAATTCTTTTCAGGTATGATCAAGATACCAACTCTTATTACAGGAGAGTATAAGAAAACTCAAAATTTATGCTGTACTTTATGACCAGAATTGAAGTAGCTCAAAAGATACACAAGATGTAAGAATCTACCCCAAACACATGGACTATTTGTACCTGACCTGTGAAAAAGCCTTTCCAGCTCACATTGGTCTCATTAGCCACAGTCTGACACATTGTACCTTGACTTTAATATAATAATGTGTTGATTCTCTACAAGAGTGAAGGCAATAGGAGATGAGAAGATGAAGTTTTTAAGAGGAGAAGCATTTAGATGAGACTTTTATGTTTGCTTTCTTCAATTATACTGTGTTGAAGTAAATAATCCTATATATTGTGTTTTAGGCACATATGTCAGAAACTATTTTATTTAATTTAACTTTATTTTAAACTCATACATTTCTAGCCTAGTGAGAGAAACATCCAAAGCAGTATAACCTTCCCTTCACCCAGATTCTCACCACCACCATCCCTAGATAATTAAAAATAATATCTATAGGAATTTTGATCACCAGAACAGTAGTTACTCAGTTCCTTCTTAGGATTCCCCTCAATTATTTTCCTGAAGTAATCAACAGGTCCCTCTTCTCCCTCTGATCAATATTTTAATCTTTCCTGAATGGCTAAAGATAGTTGGGGGATGGGGAATGCAATGATTTTAACCGATAAGAGGCTCTTCTTTAATCTGTTTCCCTAAAAAGGAATGCTTTTCCCCAACTTTTTAAATTGGGAGAGCCTGTAAAGGCTCTTTTAAATGAAGACAATATTTTTATCTTTCTTAAAAATTCAATATTTTACTTTCCCCATTATCAAAATATTTACATTTTAAATATTTCTAGGGATCCTGACAAATAGATTTTAAATATAATTCCATATCTGTAAGGGACTCTTCAAAAGCATCATATTTCAAGTGTCCTTCCCCTTCCCATGTTTCCACTGCATATGGAATAAATCCTCTACTCCGTTTGTTCCTAGATAGGGAAAAAGAGATCATTCGGCAGGCAGCTCTCCAGCAGACAAAAGAAATGGATCTCAGCGTGGTCCGACTGATGTTCACAGCCTTTCTTCCAGACAGCACAGGCAGCTTTACAAGAAGACTAGAACCTGTGGTTTCAGACGCAATCTATGACAGCAGTAAGTACACATTCCCTCATGTGGTTCCATATGTGCAAATCTCACATTTCTTTCCAGAAATATTAGTCTTCCTTAGTGAGTGAATTCATTCCAGCAGGTGCCACAGAGCAGTCTGGCAATAGATTCTGTTAGTCCTCTCAGAGGAAGAAAGCACTATTAGTTTTTCTCTGGAATCCTAATGGAATGGTGTGAGAAAAGTAGTTTTAAATTCCCTCCCTTCACTTTTTAGGCAACATGTTTTTGAGACCATATATTCAAATGAGTACTCAAGAAATGTTTATGCAGTTGAAATACTAAGAACTACTTAATTGTCTGAGGAGTGCATTTCAATCAAGCAATTTAGTCTATAACATGACATATATAGGCCACTTTTGACCAAGTTTTCTTTTTTTTTTTCCAGAACCACAGTGTTCACCCGGTTGTTTATATGATCTAGTATGGTGTCCCTCAGGAAAGTAGATATGCCAGCCAAATTCATTAAGAGACTTGTAAACTTATAAAGATTTTGTGGCACTTGAGCTGAGTAGTAAAATCCTCACTCACAAATTCAGACAGTTTTCTCATTATTTATAATGTATTTAAAGGGAACTTGAAGATTTTTAAAAAGTGAAAGACTTCTCTATTACAGATCACCATATAGCACAGCTGGGACCAAAGAAGGAAGCTTTGTATCATACTACTTACCACACTGAAACCTTTGCCCTTAACCACACAGGATCTTAATTTAGTTTGAGGGAAAAATAACATTTGTTTTCCTTTACTCAAAAATAGGAATTGGCAAATAGTTTGACTGAATTTTTTCTCTTAACAGTTTTAAGGTTCTATGTATCTTAAAATCCTATCTTGAAAATGATACTCTATCTCAGCACAAGGCCAGATGCATAATTGATATAGTTTAGTAGATGTTGGACATTTAGATGTAACAGTGGATAGTGTTCCATGCCTGGAGTCAGGAACACCCTTCTTCTTGATATGGCTTCAGACACTTAACTAGCTGTATGATTCTGACCAAATCATTTTACTCCTATTTGCCTCAGCTTTTTTATCTGTTATATGAGCTGGAGAAGGAAATGGCAAACTACTCCAGAATCTTTGCTAGGAAAACACCAAATGGGGTCACAAATCAGACATGACTGAAAAACAGCTCAGCAACAAAAGCTTGTTGGTTGATGGATGGAAGATTGAATTGGGAACCATATACCCAAGTGTTCAGAAACTTTTCCAAGATAAGCTTGGAACAAGACAGCCTCTTAACATAATGGAAAAGTTCTATCATTCTATGTACCTGCAATCCTCCTCTGCCCCACTTTATAGGTATATAGTGGAAATCAGAAATTAATGCATTTCCTAATGCTTAGAAATACAGTGCTTGGTGCTTGAGAAATGCTTATTAACTTGATTTAATGCCCAGAAAATATTTTCTTATCATTATGAAAATATTTTAGGTAAAGATATCTCTTGAAACACCATTCTTCTTGAAATGTATTGACCTCTTAGCAAAAAAGAGCTTTGCCCTACTTGGAGCCTTCTGAAATATAGGCTAAATTGTGATTTTGTTATTATTCATTTTGCCAACAGAAGCTCCCAATGCCTCAAACTTGAAGATTGTAAGAATGGACAGGACTGCAGGCTGTGTTACTGGAGGAGAGGAGATTTATCTTCTTTGTGATAAGGTTCAGAAAGGTAAGTGCATGTCTAGACTTATAAAATGGATTATAGTTCAGATTGATGGTGATTGTAGGTTATTTATAATTATTTAGCAAACAATATCAATACTTCTATTTGCAATGGATTGTAGTCTACTTGCATCCGATTTATTAAATGGGGTTTAGCTTCTGACAACATCTCACTTGCCACTTGACTCATTTGTTTATTTTCTTCTTTCCTTTAGAACTCTAGAGTAATGCAAAAGTATGTTTGCATAATTTGTCTTTCATCAATAAGACTTCAACATATTCTCATTAACTAATTCATTTGTGTGAGACTCCAATCTGGTTCATTAAAAAATTTTTTTTTAATGGACTGGAAAAACCCTTCCCATTAGTACTTGCTATTATTTCCCTGTAAATAAATAAATACATTAAATTACAGAACACATGAAATTTCTTAACAAATAAGGACAATGATTAGCAAAGACTTGAGTAACTATTTATAGTACTGTGGCTATGGACAGTGTCCCAGCCTACGTCACCTCAAATCCTTTATACAACAGCAGATTACTCCTCCTCACTTGGCTGGAAACTTAGTTTCACCCCATTTGATCCCCGTCTAGACACTAATTTTGGTATCTTCAGAATCTTCATAATTTCTTTTCAGTATAATTCCGTCAGATTCAATTTCTCATTAAATAATTTAGATTAATTCATCATTTCTGGCTTCCCTTTAATAATCATAGGAAACTACTTTCTCAAAATGCATTGGATTTACCAGCTTTTCCCAAATTTTTACTAGAATTTTCTTTAAAGGTTTCTTTATGACATCATTTAGACTAGTTATGTTGAGAAAAGAGTTTTATATCACCTTTTCCCTCTTTATATTCTTCCTAGATCCTCATGGACACACATTTTCCTGAGACTCCATGGGGAGAACTTTATTTTGAGACACCTCCCAATTGCCTCTTTTAACTATTTTGCTAAACAAAGTGGCTTTGGGCAGTTTTTTTTAAGAGTTTTTTTTTTGTTTTGTTTTTGTTTTTGTTTTTAATGTTCAATAGTATTTTGTTTTCTAAATACATGTAAATATAATTTTCAATATTGGTTTTTGTTAGACATTGTGTCCAATTTTTTTCCCTTTTTTTCCTTACTTCCCCCCTCTGCAAAAAAGCAAATAATCTGAAAGAGGTAAAATATGTGAAATCCTTTTAAACATTTCTATATTTGTCAGGTTGTGGGAAAAAAAATCAGGACAAAAAGGAAAAAGTCATGAGAGAAAAAAATGAAGAAAAAATGAAAATGCTATGCTTGAATTCATATTCATTCTCCATAGTTTTCTCTCTGGATGTGGATGGTATTTTCTATTTTGGGGGGGACTTTTAAATCTATTTTCTACATTGAAATTTGAAACTAGGGTTATATGCTCATAGATACCTTAAAACATCTATTAATTTCACACCCAAATTTTGTTATTTTCAAAACTTATGCATTTTCCTGCTTGTTAAAAATAAAAAGAAGCAAGAAATAGTAACAATCTAAAAGCAATAAATGAAACAGATATATTTCAATATTATAAATGTCACAGTATGTCACCTTACTTTTGCCAAAATGAATAGGAACTATTGTAATGCCAGAGAAGCTGAAGCAGAAAGAGATTAGAGACTTTTTAATATTTTATTTGAGAGGGAGAGATTGTGCTGGGGGCATGTTGCCTCTAGGGCTGATGTCTCAAAGCATCCAGCAGCAAATGTGAGTTTTCAATAACATATATGTGGCTCTAACTCAGATAGATACACAAAGGCGGGGGGGAGGGGAATCCAGTTTCTGGTGAGCAGAATCTCTAGGCAGGGACCATCAATCCGGTTCTGACAGGTTGAGGGGTAGGACCATAAATTCTTACAAATTGGGAGGACTTAAAGGAGGTGTCCAACTAGAGCCAGGAAGTCTGAAACTTAGAGATATAAACATGCCAATTAAGTATCTGAGATACATCTGGAGTCTTATCTTTTGTAATGTCAGATCTCCACAGCCCTAATTATCTCAGTTCTAATGAGCAGGAAAGGGGGTTGCAACCAGGAGGATTGAGGCAGAACAATTCAAGGAACTGAAGCAGGACAATTGGGGAAACTGAGGCAGGACAATTAGGGAAATTGAGGCAGGACAATTTAGGGAAAATGGGGCAGGACAATAAAAGGGAACTGTAGCACAACACTATCCCACCTCTTAACTGCTCCTTTGGTGAATTATAATGGTAACTTTATAAAGTAGTCATCTGTAGTCATCTGTTTCCACTACAGTGAGAATCACTATAAAATCTTCAAAAAGGTAGAAAGTTAATTTTAAAATTAAAAAATAAAAAGAGCTAAAGCCAAAAGTTACTATATATTAAAGACTTCAGCAGGTACCAGCATTTATTCCAGAAGTTTCTTGGCTACTGATCTTTACCAGGCAAAAGTAACAAGTGTTCAAAGGTGACATCAAGGCTAATAGAGTAACAAGAATAGAACTAGAATATGGCATGATTTCCTTTCCAACCTTGTTTCCTTCATTTTTAACTTGCTTATAAGACATCATTTATAAAATTCCATAAAGAAGTGTAATTCTTTTATAGATGATATCCAAATTCGATTTTATGAAGAAGAGGAGAATGGAGGAGTCTGGGAAGGCTTTGGAGATTTTTCTCCCACAGATGTTCACAGACAGGTAAAGAGATGTTTTGACATTTTTTGAGAGATATGCCATTACAATTTGATATAGTGTTAGAAATGCTAACTGTAGCAACAAGATAAGAAAAAAAAAATTGGGAGATTGGGCATAGTCGGTCAACAAACATTTATTAAGTACCTACAGTTTAACAGGCACTGTGCTAAGCCTTGGAGATAGGAAAAAAAAAAAAAAAAAAGGCAAAATAAATGAAAGAAAAAACTGAATAAATGAACAGTGCCTATGAACTCATAGTTTAATGGGTAAATGAAATAATTAATTCTTTTGTATATTTCTGAGTGATGGTTTGGGATAATTAAAAAGCACAATGACCCTAGAATGATAATTTCTGGATTTCAGTCTCAGCTATGATATTTAGTAGTTCTGTCTATGGCCTTGTGCCAATCCTTTATTCTCTTCAAACCTCAGTTGCCTTGTTTACAAAACTAAGGGAATTTGATAAGAAACTTTTTTTTATAAGGTCTTTTTAAAGAAAGTGTTCTGTGATCCCTGAGGTGCTACTTATGTGTGAGCAGTTATCATGATGAAATCTAGCCCTTTGTCTTGACAAAAAGAATTGAATTACTCACAAATAATTATTTAAACCTTGTGGCAAAATTTTTGAAATAACTTGAAGGGGTATTTTACCCCCAGAAAAATCATCAATCATACAAAGAGAGGTAAAATTTTTAAAAATGTGACAGTAAAGAAAAAAATAGGTTCGTAGTTTCATGTGCAATAATTTTTAATTATACTAAGTTATAGAGATGCTTGTTTTATTCCATAAAATATAAATAAAATTTGGTTTAAAAAAAAAAAGAGAGAGAGAGAGAAGAGAGACTCACTGTGTCTGACTCATTAAGGAAGCAACAGGTAGACATACCAAAGATTTGTCATAAAGTCTCCGATGCAGTGGTCTAATGGGGACTTGTATGATTAATGATTTTCTGAAAGCAAAAAAACCCCTTCATAGTAATTTGAAGTATTTTGCCACAGAATTTAAATAAATGTTTGTGAGTAATCCAATTCTTTTTGTCACGATAAAAGGCTAGTTTCATCATGACAACTGCTCACAGTTAAGTAGAACCTCAAGGATCACAGAACATTTCCTTAACAAAGACCCTATAAAAGAAGGATTTCATATTATACTCCCTTAATTGTGCAAACAAGGAAACTGAAGTTTGAAGAGGTAAAGAAATGACACAAGGACACAGTTATCATCACCTCAAACCACCTCTCAGAAATGAAACAGCTAATTGTTTCACTTATCCATTAAACTATGAGTTCCTTAACACCATTTATTCATTTTTTTTTCATTTATTTTGCTTATCTTTGTTTTTTATTTAATATGTTTATTTCCCTCAGTTACATTTAAAACAATTTTTACATTTGTTTTTAAAACTTTGAGTTCTAGACTCTCCTTTATCGCCACACCCTGCACCCATTAAGAAATCATATGTGAAGTTATGCAAAACATTTCCATAAAAGTTATGTTGTAAATTATGTTGTGAAAAATATTTCTCCCCCCGAAATCCCCAAAAATCCTTCAAGAAAAATAAAGTTTAAAAAAGAGAGAAAAAGTATTCTGCAATCTATATTCAGACACAATCAGATCTTTCTCTAGATATGGCTAGGATTTTTCATCATAAGTCCTTCATAAGTTATGGATTGTACTGCTGAGAATAGCAAATCATTGGCAGTTGATCATCCCGGAACATTGCTATTACTTTGTATGAAGAACATTTAAGTTTGCTTTAGTTCATGGAGGGTTTCCAGGTTTTTCAGAGCATCCTGCTCATCATTTCCCACAGGAAAATAATATTTCATTATAATCACACACTATAATTTATTCAGCCATTCTCCAATTTATGGGCATCCATTTTTTTGCCCTGAGAAGAGAGCTGCTATAAATATTTTTGTGCACATAAGTTCTTTTTTTTTTTTAAATTCTGTTTTGAGATTCATAGTAGAAGTATTATTAGATCAAAGGATATGCATTATTTTATAGCCCTTTGGGCACAGGTTGTATCTTTTGATCATTTCTCGATTGGGCATGGCTCTTAATTTTTTTTTTATAAATTTGACTTAGTTCTCTTTATGTTTGAGAAATGAGGGCTTATCAGAGATACTTGCTTCCAAATTCTTTTTATAATTACTGTTGATAACTATATTTTCCTCCATTTATTCTATTCTCTCTCTCTTTTTACCCTATTCCTCTTCAAAAGTGTAAAACTGCAAATCTATAATGTACAATTTGCTATTCCTTTTAAATATATAATAAAGTTATCATGTGAATTCCTCTTTTACTTTTTTTCCTTCTCCTCTCCTCTAACTTAGATATGACTGTTATACAAAAATATGTATATGTGTGTGTGTGTGTGTGTGTGTGTGTGTGTGTGTGTGTGTGTGTGTGTGTGTAAAATCATTCTATACATCTATTTATCACTTCTTTCTCTGGATGAAGATAGCATCTTTCTCCATATGTCCTACGTAGTTAAGTTGGGTATTTATAATAGTCAAAATGACTTAGCTGCTCAAAGTTGTTCTCTTTTAACAAAATGACATGTTTGAACCTAACAATAAACATTTTTTGTTGTTCAGTCATTTCAGTCATGTGCAACTCTTCATGACTCCATTTGTGATTTTCTTGATAAAGATATGGAATGGTTTGCTATTGCCATCTCTAGCTCATTTTACAATTGAAATTGAGACATTGACTTGCCTGACTTACCCAGGATTACAGAACTAAAGTCTAGGCTCATATTTGAATTCAAGTCTTCCTCATTCCAGGCCTGGTGCTCTATCCACTGGACTACATCTAGCTGGTGTGAAATCTGCTAAATGAAAGTTCACTGATAAGTCTTTCTTTTCAGAGGTGGTCTTCCAACTAAGGTCCTCTTGTTGTTAGTATATTTTATCACATCATGAAAAGTCAGAAAGTTTGTCCAAAGATAACTTAGCATATGTTTCAAACCTGATAATTTGGGAAGTCCAATGCTGAAGAATATTGATGAACAGGAAGTTATCGTACAGGGTAAAAAGGACTATACCTGAAGTCGAGACCTGAGTTTATTTCTTTTCTTTCTACTGCTTATTGCCTGTGTAATCTTGGGTAAATCACTTATCCCCTTGGAATCTCAATTTCTGCTATAAAATAAGAAATTTGGACTGTGTGACTTTCAAGATCTCTTCCAGCTATTGATTTATTATCCTGTCAGGACAGAAATTTTTAAAATGTTATAATTGTTTCAGCCTCTTTTACCACGGGAAGTTTAAGGGCACAGACATATAACATGTTATCCAGTCTTCCATACTCCTCTCCCTGAAATGAGAAAAACCCCTCTCCCAATAAGGATTTGTAACTTAGAGAATGGGTCATTGAGATCATGACTTGTCCAAAGTCACACAGACAATGTGTAACAGAAGTAGGAGTGGTAATCAAATCTTCCTGAGTCTAATGCCTATTCTCTAGCCACTATACCACACTGAATCTATCCCAGAAGCATATTAGAGTATGTGAGTCTCATGCCATTGTGGGTAGTTCTGAAGTGTAGCACATAAAAGTGTATTTGATTTTTAGAGTAGTGCCTCATGGGCAGCTACCCTTTTTCTCTCTTCCCTTCCCTTATATCTTCCCCAACTAATTATTTCAGTCCTGTTAGAAGCAGTTATAACAGGCTGTTGAGGCTGATATGGAAGAGGATCATCTTATAGGTGTGAAATTTTTACTCATGAGTATGACCAATTTTAAAATACTGTGGAAAATTGAACAATGCAAATTAGACTACATCATTCAAATAACTTTTTAAATCTAAAATTTAATTAGAAACAGAGAGACAAAGAGAAAGACACACACACACACACACACACACACACACACACACACACACACACACACACAGAGAAAAGCCATCTATCCTTATTCTATATAAACCTGGATCTTTGTAACTTGCAGTTTGCCATTGTATTCAAAACTCCAAAGTATAAAGATGTCAATATTACCAAGCCAGCCTCTGTATTTGTCCAACTTCGGCGGAAATCTGACTTGGAAACCAGTGAGCCAAAGCCTTTTCTGTACTACCCAGAAATTAAAGGTAAGTAATTTTTGTCCCTTGCAATTATTTCTCTAAAAATATGATATCTGTCAGCATAGTCATTTTCCAGAAAAGAAGCAAAAGAAATGCTATTTTGGTATTCTCATATTTTAATTTTAATTTTATTTTAATGATATTATGCTATCCAAGTTTTTTTGAAATTTTGCTATGCTCATATATTCATCAAAAATTACAATTAAAGATATATCCATGGGAAAACTCTGCTAATTGTCCCATGGAGAAAAAAAAATTTAGGAAAACATGAAAAGCATTCCGTTAAAATGCTTTTGGAGTTATTTTTTAGAAAATTCTCTTATGGGATGTAGATATATAATAATTATGCTAAGGAAACAATCAGCAAATATTTCCTACTAAATTCAAGGCACTGTTAGAAATTGGAGATACAAACAAAAATGAGAAAACTTTGCCCTTGATATGCTTGTATGCTATAAGAAGAAATGTATATACATATGTAATAATAAAAATATATAATTCATCATTTATTGTATATGCTATACATAATATAATAAAATACATAATAATAAATATATAAATAACATAGTTAAGGAATATGGCAAGGAAGATCTCCAATCTCTTGTATAGAACTCCTGTGGCAAATTTTGGGAAGGGCATAGAGGATAATCAAACAGGCTAGACAGTTGCATTCAGTGTTTTTGGAGTGGATATCCCAAACTGATGAGTATATAGTTGCTTGCATACACAAAACAAATTCTAGGTAATTTTAGCGGGGCAATAGAAAAGAGAAATGGGAACACTAGTAGAAATAATTATCAGAAAAGTCCTTACATAGGAAGGAGGTGACATTTTCTTGGAGTTATTTGGGTTTTTAAGGTGGCTAAGATTCTAAAAAGCAGAAATGAGGAAGATATACATTCCTGACCCACAATCAGTCTGTGCAAAAAACCCAGAGAAAGAAGAAATACTGTGTAGGAGAAAAAGCAAGAGGACTTTTTTGGGGGATGGGATAGCAAAGATAAATAAGCATCCTCCAAGAATTAGTACAGGGTTGGTTTTATTTCATCTTTTCATAAATTATCTGGGAGAGGAAGTAAACAGTCAAATTTCCCAGTGTGTAGATTATATTAAGCACTTCTGGAGAAGGAAATTCAAATAGCTAGCATTTACTATGTGCCAGGTACTGTGCTAAGGGATTTACAAATATTAGGTCACTTTATTTCATTGAGAAGAAGCTATCATTAGGTTGCCTAACTAGGCAGGAAAGGGAAAAATGAGTTAGATTGGAGGAAATGTAAAGAGAGAAATTATTCATCTTATACCATTAGGATAATGGATACTTGGTTTGGGCCTTTCACTCATAATTGTCAGGAACTCTCAGTGAGAAAATTCCCATTTCCAGACATACATCAAAAAACAGTGTTATGATTTGGAGAGGTGCCTGGAACACTCAGAGGTTTTTGGTGATTTGTCTAATGTCTCTCAACTAATATGGACTTGTATTCAGATTATATGACTGCTATTATATTCTAGGAAATAGATCAGAAAGTTATTGTCAAAAATCCTGAGAAGACAGACTGGACTTTATTACAAATATATATCCCTGTGTGTATATACATATATACACACACAAATCATATTATCAACAATATGTGAGTATGTATGTGCATATGTGTGCACACCTAAATACAAAACCCAAAACATCATCCTATAATGGCACAAAATCTTACACGTGCCCTTGGAATATTGTGTGTATTTCTGTTTGTTGACTTTAATTAAGAGAAATAGACAAGTACTAGGATAGGTAACAAAAAATCATAAAGAGAATAAGGAGAGTCATCATATTGAGGAGTAAAAAGAAACAAATTGAAAACGAAAATTGAAAGATGGTATGGTCAAGCTTTGTATAATTATGGATGAATATAGACCTTAAGAATCAATGTATGAGAACTAGGGACACCCTGAAGAGATAAATACAATGAATAAATAATAGTTAAAATTTACATAGCACTTTATGTATATCTTATTTTTATTCATAATGACCCTGGAGGCAGGGGCAATTATCATAGACGAATAAACTGGACCAGCAGAGATTAAATAATTTGTCCAGCTAATAAATTTCTGAGGTCATATTTGAATTCAGAACTTACTAATTCTAGGTTCATTCACTCCAGCTGTTTATTTTATTCTAGACATCAGGTAGTATTTTTAGAAATTGAATTACCATAAGAAATGATATTGGCTGAATTATAGTTTCAAAAAAGATTTAGCTAAAATGATGGCTTTTCAATCTGTAATGATTACTTAGGGAACCTAACGTTTTTGGGGAGGAATGCCTCAAAACAAGGCATCATGATGTCAATAGAAAATGTCACTAGATCAAAAATAATGAGTCTTGGTTCTTTTCCTTAACTGGCAATGTGATACTTAGTCCCTGGGCCTGTCTGTGTGGTGTTGGCCTAAATTATGTCTGAAGATTTCTGTAGGCCTAGTATTTCCATAATTTCTGTGATTCCCTGGTCATGAAAATTATTTTCAGTTTTTCACAATAACACATTCCCTTAACATGCTTTTCAAAAAGAAGATATGGGGCTGAATAGGCAAGGAACTCAGTGCAGCCATTCTTATCTTCCATCTGAGAGATTCAGAGTGATGGTCTGTGAATATAATGAAGTTGGCTATGTGGGATTCATTATATGAATTGCTTTTAGTTGAAATAAATCAATTATTATGGAATTTAATAATTATAGTGAAATTTATTGGTAGAGAATCCATTTTATTTTTTTTAAATTGCCTCCAAATTTCCCATTTTTCAGACAAAATACATCTGAGAAACAGCTGTGCTTATGAGCTAAATGAAATGCATAAGAAAACCCAAGATCTTACTTTGGTCTCCTTTGAGACTCCATCTAATTCTTTCCAATTTACTGGATGAAGGCTACTTCTATTTTGGTCTCTACCTCTCTGATCAAGGATCAAGGGCACTATGATATATAAACAGTACCTTCTAAGATTCATCATGATAAAATTTAGTGGGGAATCAACAAAACCATTAAAAATTGTGAAATCACATTGAAACTAGTGAAATTAACTTCCCCACATCCAGGTTCAATCATCTCTATAATTACACATCATTGAAGTTTCTACAGGTGGTGTATTTCCTCAAACGTTTACCAGCCCTGGCTTCTTTCCTTTTGAAGCAATCCCTTAAAATATCAGGGCTTGGTTTTAAAAATTATCATCATCAGCATTGCTTGATGACTTTAGGGACCAAAAGGTAACCTTCAATTATGGTTCGGTTTGTGCTTTTTCCTTTTCACTTCATGTGTTATCATATGTCATCTTCCTTTTTTCATCTCATTCTCCCATTTTTTCCTGAGGATCTTCTTGATTATTATAATAATAATTTCATACGATTTCCTTGAGGCTAATTTTTTTCAAATTTATTTTATTTGAAGAAAAAGAATAAGCAAAAAGAAAAACAGAAAAGCAATATAAAAAAAAAAATAAGAGAACATTATCATGTGCCCAGCAGAATAACAAGGAGGATTTAAAATATATGACAACAAATACCAATTTAAGAATATATATATGTGTGTGTATATATATACATATATACACACATATATATATATACATATATATATAAATAGAAGAAATTATATTCATGAATGTCCATCTTTACTTCTTTGTAAATTGTTCTTTTGTTCTTTTCTCCCCCTTTCATCCTCCCCCAATCCCTAAGCAGGCTATAGTTAAGGGAAAAAAAAAATATATATATATATATATATGCATATATACACACATACATCTCTCTTTCATAACCACTTCCCACTCCCAAACAAGCTACAGTTTAAGAAAAGATATATTTATCACCCCACCGAGGGTTCCTTCCCTTGAATTCTTCCCTTACCCTTTGCTTCCCCATCTATCTATCTCCTCCCCCCTTTTTTCTTTATAGATTTTGGAGGTTGCTATATCCTCCATACACACACACACACACACACACACACACACACACACACACCGTATATACATATGTGTGTATAGTGTTGCCCTATTGAATCCATTCCTGATTCGAATAGATTTTCAGAACTTCTAACCCCTCTCTCTCCTCTAATGCCTCTGTGTCTATTCTTCCTTTGCACTTCATTTATATAACTTGATTACCTTTTTTAATTTTTTTTATCTTTTGCTCGCCAATCTTTCTTTTGAACTTACCCTATTTTTGATGTAAATCTTAAACATAAAGTATACATTTCCCATGTTAAAAAAAATAGAAAACCATTCATGTTGAGTTCCTTAAAACTGCTCTTTGATAATTGGCTCTTATATATTACATTTTCTTTTAAGTGTGGGGTTTGGTTGATAAAAAAATCATGAAAATCTGCAAGTTTGTTGAATGTCTGTTTTTTCTCATTGAAAATTATAGATAATTTTGCTGGATATGATATTTTTGGCTGCAAGCCTGGTTCTTTTGCTCATCTGTAGATGTGATTCCAAGATGTCACTTCCAACTTTTATTATAGTTGCTGATATGTCTTGTACAATTCTAATTGTAGCTCCAGCATATTTGAATTTTTGGTTTTTGTTACTTGTAAAAATTTCCTCTTTTATCTGGGAGTTTTGCAATTTGACAATAATATTCCTATGTGTTTTCCACAAAGGATTTCTTTGAGTTGGTGATCAGTGGATTTTTTTCTGTCATTTAAGGACAATTTTCTAGGATTATTTCCTGCATTATTGTGTCAGGGTTCTCTTTTTGGTCACAACTTTCTGGTAATTCTGGTATATTTTCTCTTCTTGATCTGTTGTCCAGTTCTATTTTCTCATTCTTTATAATCTGTTTCATTAGTTCTTGGTCTTTCATAGCTTCAGTGGCTTCCCTTTGCCCATTCTAATTTTTAAAGAATTATTTTCCTCTTTGAAATTCTGTACCTCCTTTTCTAATTGGTTAATTTGTTTTTTATAATCTTCTTTGTTATTCTTGGATGGTTTAATTTTTTTATTTAATTTTCCCTCAATGTCCCTCATTTGATTTTTGAATTCTTCTATAAATTCTCTCTGGGCAGGGAGCCATTTCACATTACTCTTTGGAGTAGATTTTTTTTTTTTTTTTTTTTTTTTTTTTACTCAGTGTCCTCCTTTGAAGATTGTTAGGTTCTTACTAAGTGCTAATGAGATAATGAGAGCATGCAAGCTTTTCCCCAGGAATTCACAAGTCAAACTCCCAGGAAAGGCCAGAACTAGAAAATTGTTAAGTACCGACTTAGCACTTAGTAAAAACCTAATATCTCATTATCTCATTAGCACTTAGTAAGAACCTAACAGAAGATGAATCCCAGTCTTCCCTATTTCGATAATATGTTTCAATAGTAGGGTTCTTTCTTCTTTATTGGTTCATTTTTTTAAAAATAAAAATTTTTAGTATAAGTACTTCTAATTGTGGGATGGGGGTGATGTCTCAAACTTTTCTTCAGCTCTCCACTATGATCAGGAACCCCAAACTAATGAGCTTCACTCTCCTGCAAGTGCACACAATCAGCAGTGCCCTAGTCTTACTGCTTCTGGATTCACCCAGTGTTGGTTCCTTCTGGCCCAGTGCCTCAATAGTTGGACCTGGTGTTCCCAATCAGCCAAAGTTCACTCTGTGTTCCCTGACTCAAGCCTCAACTCAACAAACAATTTGTAAGGTGAAAGTGTCTGTGATTCCTTCTGAAGAGAGTCTAACCACAACCACCTAGTCTGAGGGATACTCACTTGATGTTTCTTGGGGAGTTAGCCTGAAGGTTAATTCCCAGTCAGATGTCTTTCTTCAGATCTTGTAGAGCTGTAGCTGTAATTGTAGGACCCCTGTTTTGCCCCAAATCTTCTTGTTTTTTTTACTACTCTGTATTCTCCCTGAAGTTCAAATTAGTTCTATTTGTGGAGGAAATCAGGAGAGTTTGAAATTTACCAACTTATTTCATCATCTTCCCAGAATCCTCTGAGGATAAATGTTAAAATGAAAATTTTTTAAATTAGTTTCTTATTAACTATGTGAAGGCACACTTCACCTTATATCATTGCAACAACTTCCCAAATGTCTTTAGTTTCTTCCCTTTTCATTTGCTCCATTTCTACCAATCTTAATAATATTGTAGATCTTGACTTATAAGGGAATCATGGGAATCACTTACTCCAACCGTCTCATGATGGATGAGAAAACTGGCTTATGAAAGCTATGACATGATTAAGATTATACAAATGGCAAGTGGGTGCAGTTTTTAAACCTAGGTCCTCTGAGCAGACTACAAATCTGGTTGATCTTTCTAAAACAGTTTTTCTTTATCTTCCAAACTATATGCCTTTAATGTCATTCCACTGAATGTGAAGTCTCCCTAATCTAATTCTTAGGGAGCCCTTTCTTCTAAATTCCTATATTGTCTCTTCAGCTCACTTGGGCTTGTGTTTATTTTTTTCTTCTCTCTGTAACTGGATTATAAATTTCTTGGGGCCCATATGTTGTGTGATGTCTCCTTATTTTCCTGGCACATAGCACCTATATAGAAGATAATAAATACCTTATTATGCTTTGAAAGAAGTAGGAATCATAAATCACAATTGTAATTTTATTGTTTGGTCCTTTCTGACTCGCTGTGACTCCATTTAGGGTTTTCTTGGCAAAGTTACTGGTGATTTGTCATTTCCTTTCTCAGTTCATTTTCCAGATGAGGAAACTGAGGTGAATGGGATTTATATAGCTCCTGCTACCTGCCAAGTATCATGCCAAGAACTTTACAGATATTATCTCTTTTGATCATCACAAAAACCTAGGAAGTTGGTGCTGCTATTATTATTATAACTGTTTTACAATTCAGGAAACATGCAATCAAGCTTAAGTGACTTTCCCCGCCAATAAGTGTCTGAGGCTGAATTTGAACTCAGCTCTTCTTGGCTCTAGGCTCAGTGGCTTGTGCACTGTGGCACCACCTATCTTTATCACATAGGTTGGGCAAATTACTTAACTCCTTAGTGCCTTGTTCTTTTTTAAACAATCTAGTCCCATTCATTTTAGTAATTGGGAAAGTTAGAAACTCTTGCAAGAAGAGTTGGGGACCACTGTGGGCCCTCTGAGTATCAGTAGGACTTGGGTGTATACTTTCTTGTGTTATCACTTTATCTGTTGCACAATTTGGTTACTCTTTGGAACTAATACAGTGCTTGTTGAAATCTAGTGTCTATTCTCTGTAAGTACTTTCAATTTCCCTTTAAAGTATTTAAAAATAATATTCAGAGTCGATATTCTTTTCGTGGCTCCTGGTATCAATGAATTTAATCTTTTTCCCCCCACTTTGGTTTCTCTTCTCTTTTCTTTGTTTCTCTCTTTTCAAATACAGATAAGGAGGAAGTCCAAAGAAAACGGCAAAAGCTTATGCCTAATTTTTCGGATAGTTTTGGTGGTGGGAGTGGTGCTGGAGCAGGAGGAGGAGGGATGTATGGTGGTGGCGGTGGAGGTGGTGGAAGTGGAAGTGCTGGCCCAGGTAAGAATACCATCTAAAGTTTCCCTATTATTAATTTGCATGGAGACCATCTTTCCCTACCTCTTATGTGCCAATCCAATTTATAGAAAATCCATGTGTGGTCTAGAACAGTGCTATTTTTCAGTATATACCTATGTTTTTAGTACAGATTTATGTTTTTTTTTTCATGATGAAGTCTTATTTTAAGTATGTATAAATATATATATATATATATATATATAGTGTGTATATATGTATATATATATTTGTTATTTCAAATATAGTTTTATTTATATATGATATATGATATATGTGTTGTATATATAAATATAAATGTATTATATTTAAATATAATGCATATATTATTTATTATATTATCTATCTACTTTTTTTTTTTTTGCAAGGCAGTAGGGGATAAGTGATTTGCACAGGGTCACATAGCTTAACAGTAAGTGTTAAGTGTCCGATTTGAACTTCCTTCTTCAGGGCTGGTGATCTATCCACTGTACCATCTAGCTCCCCCAGTGCAGTGAAAATGTTAAGCCTATAGTTGGATTCATTATTTGCTTGTAGTAAAAATATTCTTTTCATAGAGAATAAGACTATGGATTAAATTAGTGTGGCAATCTGAATCTCATTCTATATTCTCTTGTAGTCTTCATGCAGTGTAATGGACCAAAGATGTTTGAGTTAAGGCAATTATATTCTATCATTAATATATCTTCTAAATTATTCAAGAAATAAGTTGTCATCCTTCCCTTCCTCCTCCCCCCACATATATACCTACATATACACAACAGATAGTAAAAGGAAAGATAACTCACAATTAATGTTTTACAATATTTAGAGTTTTTTGTTTTCTTCACAACAACCTCATTAGGTAGGTAGGGAGAAGCCCAAGAGTTTCTCCATGGCCACACATATTCTAATTAATAGAACAGTGGAAGATCAGAAATTTTGTGAAAATAGAATTCTGTCCCTCCTCCAAAATTTCTGAAGCTTTCTGAGGCATATATTCACCCCAAGAATGAGCCCTGTTGCTAGTGGAGGAGTCATCTCATTATTCAGTTTTGACTAAAAAAAAACAAATTATAATGAGACATTTTTTGTTTCCTTTGTCTTTTTAGGATATGGCTTTGCTCCCTATGGATTTTCTTATGGTGGAATTCCTTTCCATCCTGGCACAACCAAATCGAATGCTGGGATGAAGCATGGTAATGAATGCTGGGTTTTGCAATGTTAAAGAAAAAACCAAAGATGTGTGTTGTGTGCGTGTGTGTGTGTGTGTGTGTGTGTGTGTGTGTGTGTGTGTGTGTGTGTATCTAGAAACACCAAAGAAAAAAAGGTGTGTATGGTTTATCACAAAAATAAGTTTTCTACTCACATCTTGAAGAGTTAATTGAATACAAATGAACAAGATATTTTGCTAAAAGCTGTATTGATGAAGTCATTTTATGATAGAATTGGAGGGACTCAGAAGCCAATATGTACCTTTATAGGAGTACTTCTCAAATTTTTATTTTTGGACTCTTACACCATTGAAATTATTGAGGATCCAAAAGAGCTTTTATTTATGCAGGCTCTATCTATCCATACTTTTCGTATTATAAGTTAAAATTGATCAACTTAAAATACTTGTTAATACTTTAAAAATAACAACCCCATGACATATTAATATACATAAATTTTTATGGGAAAGAATCCAACCTTTTTTTCCAGGACAAAAAAATAGCATTTGACTGAGAAAAATGTCATTATTTTACTTTTTTTCCCAAATTTCTCTTGTATTTGACATAATAGAAGAAAAGTAGACTCTCATCTTTCTGTAGTCAGTCTGCTACAATTATTATGTTGTTCTAAAGTATATGAAGAAAGTCCAGCTCCTGAACAAATGTAATTGATAAAAAATATTTAAGTATTATTATGGAAATAGTTTTGCCCTTACAGATCTCTGGATAGGTCCTTGGGAACCCCCAGGAATCCATTGCCCTTATTTTGTGAACTGCTGACCTATTTTGTTTTTCAGTCAAGCCTGATTCTTCATGAGCCCTTTTGGGGTTTTCTTGGCAAAGATTTAGGATGGTTTACCATTTTCTTCTCTAGTTTATTTGACACATGAAGAAACTAAGGCAAAAAAATTTAAGTGACTTAGAATTTGAGGCTAGATTTAAATTCAGGTTTCCTAACTCTTGGCCCAGTGATGTATTCACTGTGCCACTTAGCTGTCTTGAACATTCAAAGCATACTTAGGCTATCAGTAGACAAGAAGGAAAAAAAAGAGAGTTATCTGGGCTTTTAAAAAACTTTTTTTTCTTTTTTTTAATTTTTTAAATGAATGTAAACATAAATAGTCAAATATACAAAGAGCAAAAAAGGGTTCTCTATAAACTTCTTTATATATTTTAACTTTAAAAAGTTCATTTTACAATTGACAGAAGCTTTTAACCTCTTAAAATAACAATGATTTAATTTTAAAGGTTATAAAAGTAAAATTTTGAAAATTGTTGAACATGATATTGCTTTTTAATAAGCATTTTTAAAAGTCTATAAATAACTTCTTTCTTCTCCATTTTCAGTGGAGTCCTTAATATGATATGTTAACATATATTATAATTGGAGCAATTGATTAGACTGAGAAGCAGCTAATCTTTATTCATTATTTTTAGAAACTCTAGACTCCTCATATGAGCAAGACCATGAAAGTTGTGACCAGAGTGATGATAGGGACTCTACAGAACTTTCTGAGAAAATACTACAAACCACAGAGCAAGAAGATAAATCCAGAGTCACTGGGGAAGATGAGGTTACTTTGACGTGTACAGTAGGAGTGGAGGAGGAAGATTGTAGGTTGCAGGGTGAGTGATAAGTAAATGATTAATCTTTATTGAGGAGGGGGAGGTTCTGAATAGCAAGATATATCCTGAAGCTGATTAAAAAGTTTTATTGGTTGTTTTTTAATATTAAGATCAATTGACATGTTAATACCTAATATAGAATATCTTGTAAAAATTTTATACTCTAGGGACACACTATAGAAAATATAAATCAGATCTTTTTTTCTATTCCACTAGTACTGTCAGCAGAATTTTTTTTTACAAGTGGAACTGCCTCACAAGATATCTTCCAGAAGAATGTGTCTCATGGTTTTTAAAAGTTCAAAAAAGATTTGCCTTAACTTTCCTTAGCAGCCCACTGAATTGTTTTAGAAGTAGAATCACAAAATCTGGAAGTAGAAATCTTTTATTCTAACCTAAAAAAGTACAACACCTCCAGAAAGTTGTAATCTGGACTTGAATAAAGATCTTCAAGGATAGGAAACTCACTGACTTCCAAAGAATTTTAGGCAGCTATGATTATTACATCAAACCTACATCTGCTATTTGCAACTTCTACCTGTCACTCCTAAATCTATGTTCAGAACCCAAGCAGAACAAGCCTAATCCCTCTACATCACAGACATTCAGAAATTTGTAGATAACCTCCATATTTTAAAATTATTCTTTCCACTCCTCCACTTCCCCAATGCTCCCCAATTTCTTCAGGCCAGACACACTTAGAATTCTCAACCAAACTCAGACTTAGGTTTGTCTCAAAACAAAACAGGCTTAACAACTTTTTCTAGATGATTATTCCTGCCCTCTGCTGAAAATACTAAGAACTGCTTAGAAACTGTGATATTTCTAGGCTATTTGCCAAAAGGAAATAAATTGTAAAAACACTAACGGCTCATGGAAACTGTCTTCCAAAGGCATATAAATTACATGTTTTTGCTAGGCTGTCCCTTTCTTTCCTATAATTTCTGAAGGAAGGGACCTAATTTTTCCCAGAGAGCAGTAACTTTAACCTTTAATATATACCAAATCTGCCTTAGAAATTGCTGGTAGTAAAATCTAATGAAATGTTGACTTTACTAAGGGATTGATTATCCATCTCAATATGGTTTGATTATCCAACCCAATATGGTTTGGATTTTTAAGTTGAGAGTTCTCATCAAGAGTGGAAGAATTAGGATCAAAATAATAGATTGCTTATTTCTTAAGTAGATCTCTCTAGTTCTCTCCCTCAAGTACTTTTCCCCTTTAATAAATACTAGATTGAATTCTCAGACTTCTATTTTTTAGAAGGATTGTTGACTTCCATGTTTCTTCTAATGTAAGCCTTCAAATCCTTGCCAGGAAAACAATGCACCTCTCAGAGAGAAAGTAGGTTAATTGGTTAAAAGTTTCTGTACGTTGACCATTTGTCAACTGAGGTGTAATTGCTTGTGTGAAATAGGCAGAAGATACTGTATTATGACTTACTATCAGCTTTTTGAAGGAGACTGTTGATTACCTTGCAGGTGACCTTTTCCTAGAGAAGGCTATGCAGCTTGCTAAACGGCATGCTAGTGCTCTCTTTGATTATGCAGTGACTGGCGATGTGAAGATGTTACTAGCTGTCCAGTGCCATCTTACTGCAGTTCAGGATGACAATGGGGACAAGTAAGTTGGACTGTATAGAGAACAAGAAGTTGGGGGAGGGGAAAAGGAGAGAGGAATGGACCTAGAGATGGCAAGGAATGCATCAAGTTGTCAAATGACTGCTGGGGTAGGGAACATTCTGAGACATTTAGATAACAACTGTAATAATAGCCAACATTGCATAATGCTTTAAGGCTTGCTAAACACTTTACAATTACATTATTTTATCTTTACAACATCTCTGGAGGTAGGTACTATTATTATCCCCATTTTACAGGTGAGGAAACAAAGGCTGAGAGTTAAGTGACTTGTCCAGGGACACCAGCTAGTATCTGAGACAAAATTTAAATTTGGATTTTCTTGTCACCATGTTCAGTGCTCTAACCACTGTACCACTCAGCTATCTAGATTTTAAAAAAGGAAAGCAAAAGAAGCCCAAGGGGCTCTGTCAAATCAATCACCTCACTCTTCCCTTGCTAGGATTATCATCATCATTACATAGAAGTGTCTGAATTAGACCAGCCTGCTGTCAAGTAGGACTGAAATGCACTATAGAGAGGACCAATCCTTTTTGAGAAGTCTTGACTCATTACTCTAATTATTGGAAGAGTGCTCACCACCCCAGACACTGCTTCCAAGCGGGTCCCATGATGAGGTCATCTATTTTGTCCCAAGGTTGAATGAGTGCCTCAGATTTTTTTTTAAGTGGACCTTGTTGATGAGCCTTCAGACCCTCTAGCTTGTAGTGCCCATTCTGCTTAGCTCAGCCCCTGGGCACATCCCTTGGGGCAAAGACATGGTTTCCTTTTCTAAAATTTTCCATCCTCAGGTCACCTACTTTTTTTCAGGTTATTCCTCTCTGTTAGATACTATTTGCAGTATCTTCAACACCACTTTGCCCTCATTGGCGTCTTTTTTCTCTTCTAAAAACATTTTTTTGCTAGTCTAGCCACAAACTGTTCTCATTAGACAGAGTTTACACTGAAACATTCTTCAAAAGGCTACAGAGAAGTTATCAAACTGATCTTCCTAAAGCTACTGTTCTGATCATATCCTCCTCCCCTCCCCTTCCTTTAATATACTTCAGTGCCTCCCCTTTACTTCTCGGTTTAGTGTTTAAATTCTCACCATACCTCCATGCCTTCAACACTTTTCTTCCATATTACCTTCTTCCATGTACTCGATGATTCTCTGACATTGGCCTGTTCCTCCACAAAACACTCTGTCTTCTGACTCCATGCATTTCATTGCCTGTCCTTAGTGCCTAGAATTCTCTCTCTTCACTTTTGCCTCCTGGATTCCTTGTCTTCCTTCAAATCCCAGCTAAAATGCCTTCTACAAAAAGCTTTACCTAATCCCACCTTCTGTCTATGATTATCCTCAATTTATCCTGTAAATTTCTTGTCTGTAGTTTATAATTATTTAAATATCATCTTCACATTAGACTGTGGGCAAGGACTGTCTCTGGCATTTTTTTTTTTGCATTCCTAAAGTTTGGTATAGTACTTGGCACATAGTAGCTGCTTAATAAATGCTTATTGATTTAATAAGTAATTATGTTCTGTTGCAATCATTGCTTTTTTCTATGCTGCTTTGATTAATGATAGTGTATGTGTTGGTTTTTCATACTTAAATCTTTTCCTTGGTTTGACCTAGCTAGGGTATTTGGTTCATGTCATCATGATAGCATCTGTCAAGGATTCCTATGCACAGTGCTTTCCATTTCTGCACTTACTGTAGTTTAAACTTTGTCCTCATCATACCTGGCCAAACCCCTTGAGCTTTCTTTGGAAATAATCTAGAGAGTTCCTTTATTGTGGTCTTCTGACAGGCTCAGAGGCCTGTGATGAACTATCACAATTCAACAGCTTTGACTAAAATCTGAAATCAGTTTCATCACTAAGATGGTTTTTCCTTAACTTTGGTTGAAAATGAAACAGATCCTTAAAGTCAACAATAACCTGGTATTCAGGCAATCAGAGATCAATGCTCTCATTCCTTGTAGTACAATCAAGGATGTGGTACAACCACTGACCTTATTATTATACAATACAAGAGAATTCATACAGCCTTTATGTCTAGTGCCACAAAAACTATGCCAGAAAATATTTTTAGTACAAAATAATATATAATTCAAAGAGAAAACCATAAAAGAAGGTAGTGCTTTTTCTAGTGAATTTTTCAGAGGAAATCATCATAATAAGAAAAAATTTATTAACTAAAAGAAAATTTTATTAACTGCAAAAATATGAAAAGGTCTACATGAAATTTTGCTGAATTAAAAAATAGAAGTTGAAGTGTTATCTACAAATTGATTCCTATGAAATAAAATATTTTTAGAATCGTAAAAAATTTTAGAATTGTAAAAAAAAAAGGAAATTTAGATTAATTATTTCTTTGCTGTCACTATTTGGCATAAGTGTTTATTTTTTCATTATACTATTAAATAAAGATACATTGAAAAAAGAAAAAGCAATGGCTACTCGAGAAGTGTAAAGTGTAAATATTATAGAAGCAGGGGAGGCCAAGCAATAAAATATGTTAATGTTGAGAATCCTAAGAAAAAAGGTGATGAATGCCTATCCTTATCTACACATAACTAGTCTGAAGGATTTGAATGAACTATTTAGAACAGCAGCATCCATCTGAGCACCAGAGTGTATATGACAATATAGAAGAAGAAACAATTTATTATCTTCCTCTTCTTCCTCCTCCTCATCATCATCATCATTAGATTAGAAAGCTGAGGTTCATTCAAAGAGAATGATTTGTAGTAATAGATACAATAGACATCTTTTCCTGCTAACATGGTTCATTTTCCTTAGGCTTTTTTCATCTTTAGCTAATTAACAATCTGAATTTTGTGGCCATGAGTCATCACATGAATGACAAGAGAAAAAAAGAAATCAAAACTCCTGATCATAGGAAAATCCCCATGGGGAGGGGAAATTACTTCTTCTTTGAAATACACATGGAAATTCTTTAGGAAGTTTTGGAAACTGTGACATTTTCAATGATTTTAAATGCATAATATCTTCCCCAGTTTTCAAGTTTGGATAGAAATCTTACAGCAGAGTACCTCAATAGAACATAACTATATCATTTTTGTGAAAATACTTTTCACATAATACAAGCCTCTCCCTGCCAATTTTCAACCCTGAATATGCCAATATTTAATCCTGAATATAATTTATTTTTTAAGTAACATGTCTTAGTAAAATTCCCTTGATTCAGAGTTAAGCTCTTTTCACTTCTTAGCTATCATGGCTTCTTGCTATGTGATATTTTGGATGTTGGGAGCAACTCTCTCTATTGGTTGATTGTTGTCCTTCATCTTCATAGAAGATCAAAATGATATCACTAGGTTACGTTATAGTGTGTTCAGTTATGGCTGATCAGACTAGTATGAACCCAAAATGCTTTACCACGAATTGGGCACAAAGAGTCCATGTGAACATTTGAGGTGAAAGCTTTAAATTTGCACATCTCCCTTTGCTTCTGAGCTATTTCAATTCTTCTTTGCTAACAGAGTGCAATTCCTTCTTTGATGACACACTGGGCAGTCCTTTGCCAAAGTCTTTTATGTCATACAATCATTTCCAAAGTTCTTCAGATGGATCTTGAGAGTGTCTTTGTATCACTTTTTCTGACATCCTTATGAACACTTACCTTGTGTGAGTTCTCCAAAAAATAATCTTTTAAGCAAATCTACATTTGGCATTTGAACAATGTAGCCATCGGGATTGCACTCTCCACAGTAGAGAGCCCTCTCTATTACTTTGTATGGAACAGATGTCTGTCCTTTTGGAGCAGAGGTTCAAGTGAATAACAACCATTTTTTAAGACTTTATTTAATTTAATTAATTTTAATTTAATTTTTATGCTAAACATGGTAGAAATATATGTTAAATCTAATGTATGTATACATATTTATACAATTATGCCACACAAGAAAAAAAAAGAGAAGTAAAATAAAAATGAAAGCAAACAACAACAAAAAAGAGTGAAAATTAAAAAAAAAAAAGAAATGGAAAAAAAAGTGAAAATGCTGTGTTGTGAACAACACTCAGTTCCCATAGTTCTCTCTCTGAGTGTAATTGCTCTCTTCATCACAAGACCATTGAAATTAAACTGAATCATCTCATTGTTGAAGAGAGTCATGTTCATCAGAATTGATCATAGTATAATCTTGTTGTTGTGTGCAATGATCTCCTGGTTCTACTCAACTTCACTCAGCATCAGTTCATGTAAGTCTCTCCAGGCCTCTCTGAAATCATCCTGTTGGTCAGATAACAACCATTCTTGACCATGAACTTGTTTTTAGCATTTTGCTCACTATATTTCAAAATAATTAATTTATTTTATCATTATATGTTTTATTCTATGTTTTTTTGTTTGTTTGTTTTTTGAGGCTGGGGTTAAGTGACTTTCCCAGGGTCACACAGCTAGGAAGTGTTAAGTGTCTGAGAACAGATTTGAACTCGGGTCCTCCTGAATTCAAGGCTACTGCTCTATCCACTGCGCCACCTAGCTGCCCCTATTCTATGTATTTTCAAAATAGCATACTGAGAATCCCTAGGTTTTACCAGACTGTAGCCAACATGAATCTTTGGGCTAGGTTGTAAGCAACCTAAGTAAGGAAATGTGCTTTCACATTGTTAATTGGGAATTAACTTAATAAGTCTTACATTTTAACATTTCTTCTCCAGGAAAATTAATTTTTGGCATCACTGAGGACACAAGTATTTGTCTACTCTTAATAGTTCAGTTTTCTTCTTCCATTTTCTTTAGCTTACAACATTGGCTAGGTCATTATCACCCAATGGCATCTAGGTTACAACATTGGCTATATCACTCAATGACATCTAGGTTCAGCATAAACTGGACACTCAAAAAAGATTACCAGGGACAAATGTCATCTTTTTCTTAGGAAACTTCTGATTTCTGTACTTATAGATCATTAAATATGAACTTATTAATCTATTACCTGATTTTCCTCTCACTAATTGTTTAATGTCATTATCTTTACATTCTAGTGTCTTGCACTTAGCAATCATCCATCTTCATGCTGAATTGGTACGGAGCCTTCTAGAAGTGATATCTGGTTTGATTTCTGATGACATCATTAACATGAGAAATGATCTCTATCAGGTAAGCAGAAATGTCAGTTTATATTAAAAACTGATTTTTAAAATTTTAAAGTTGGCTAAAGAAATTTCTCAAATTATATGGCAATATAAGAACGTCCAAAATCTATAACATGGGCCATATTAGACTTTGAATAAATTTCATCCAACAAATGATTTGATTATGTGTTCTTTGCACTTATCCCTATATGCATTTACAAAAATGTGGCAAAGCTTTGAAAAGCCTTTAGTGTTAATATTTTTAAATCCTCTGTATCAGCTCATTTGCTCCATGAAAAAGAACCTTTTTATGTCTAGAGAAGCCATTATTTTCATAGAAATTGTGACACAATTAACTTTAACATCTTGGAATGAAATAATATGGATAGTTGATTGGAGCAGTGGTAGCGTGTCAGGCCTGAAATTAGGAATATTCAGCTTTCTGAGTTCAGATCTGGCCTCAGACACCTATTAACTGTGTGACCTTTGGCAAATCATTTCATCATTTTTGCCTCAGTTTTCTCATCTATAAAATGAGTTGGAGAAGGAAATGGCAAGTCATTCTGATATCTATGCCTTCAAAACTCCAAATGGAGTCCCAAAAAGTTGGATATGACAGAAAAGTAACTGAATAACAATGAAAAATATACCAGATTTAGAGGCTTTGTTTTTATTTCAGAATATTGGAAAAGGGAAATAAAATATGATAGGTGCCTTGTCTTATATACATTGTGTCACAACTTTAATAAGAGCAGAGGAAGATACTCTAATCCTAATTTAAACCACTCTAGACTCAAAACCTTAGGTAAGGCAGTCACTTACTCTCTGTTCTTTGTACTTTTGTTAGTACTTTCACTATGTATTTAGGAAAGAAAGGAGAAGAAAATTTAGCAGTCAACAATACAAAAAAAAAAAAAAGCCTAAGATTATTGGGAGGGGATACTTTTTATTGAAGGTCCAGTATAAATTTACATAAAGGATCAAAAATATTTAGGTAAAAAAAAGTGCTTCAAATTATAACTACTTGACAAAATCAGATGATTTCAGGAGAAAAGGTTGTGTCTCAAAAAATGGAAAAGGAAAGGAAACCAAAGAAAAAGAAAAAAAAGAAGCCCATAAGATATTTTAGCACCCTCAAAATTAAGTGGATCATAAAA
The DNA here is from genome assembly GCF_048593235.1 of Sminthopsis crassicaudata. NCBI lineage: Eukaryota > Metazoa > Chordata > Mammalia > Dasyuromorphia > Dasyuridae > Sminthopsis > Sminthopsis crassicaudata. Next base: position 151,341,219 of record NC_133622.1, read on the forward strand.
GAAATTGCAGAGTACATTACAAAGGTTTCTAAAACCCTTTGTTTAAATATATCCAGAAGATGATTCTAGTTGGAGAATTAGTGGATCCACTTTTACCATACTACAACTGGCCATAACACTATGAACACTTATTCTGTTATTATGTTTGCTATCTCCATCCATACAGAAGAAAAGACTATCCACCATTCTGTGCCTAGGAGAAAGGTCTTCATTGAAATGGACATGACCTTTTCTACATGTCACGGTGTTTCTCCCACTCTCTTCCTTCTCTTTTTGTCTTTCTCTATCCCAATGTTACCTACTTCCCACCTTTTCTCCTTTTTTGTCCCTTTCTCATTTTCCTTTTGCCTTTTTCAATTGTCTCTTTATCCTTTCCCTTATTTAAATATTTCTCTAGACTATCTTGCTCTGAGCTAGAATATAAAGTAAAGATTTTTGTTGTTAGTTTTAGTATACTGATTTAATGAAGTTCCCAGTTCTTTATTTTAAAAAAAATACATTTATTTTAAAACAACAAAAATCCACTAAGCTATTTTTGTGCGACTCTCAAGTGATGTATTTTCCCCCATGATAGGTCACTGTTTCTTGAAGGACAACAAGTTCTGCATTCCTGATTTCTCAACATATTCTTTCTTTGAGTGTTATGCTAAAAATAATAAAGGAACTGGTCTCTTATGACATAAAAAGGGAGACTGAAGTAGGGGATTCTCCCTTGGTCCATGACTCATAATTTGCAGGAGGGCTCACATAGTGAGAGCTTTGGTATGGGCCTAGTTTTAGATTTTTTTTAAATTCAGCTAGGGCCAAAGGTCACATAGTTAGTAAGTGTCTGAGGCCAGTTTTAAATTTAGATCTTTCTTATTCCAGTCCTAGCACTCTATCCACTGAGCCACCTCGTTGCCTCAATTTCAATATTATGTCTGATTAAACAAATGCAACTTTACTTCATTTTTAAGGGTTATCTAGTAAACAACCTTGATGAGAATATGTATACTTAATTTTTTTAGTAACATGGCATTGGGGCCAGGGACACTAGGGGTTATTTCTCCAGATTGTTGTTATGTCTTTTTTTTTTTATCTTAAGTTTTTCAAAATAAATTTCCCCAAAGAACTAATTAAAGTGTTATTCTGCATCACCACCAAAAGATCCTTCTCTTAGTTTTTTCCCCATAGTTAAGATGTATAATACTGAGACTTAAAAAATTGTATGTCATATTTTTATCATGATCCATCAGTCATCAAGCATTTATTAAGCACCTGCTATATGCCAAGCACTGTGTTAAGCACTGACCTAGGAGAGAATTTGTTTTGTTTAATTGTGCATATATATTATAAGGACTTTTTTCCAGCCCATTGTTGGGAAGGAGAAAAAAAATTTAATTTGGAAAATATTTATAATTAAAATTTAAGTAAAATCTATAGGTCAAGAAAATAGTAGATATACTCACTGAAGGAGATTTTTTTTTGAGAGTCAACTAACTGAAAGTTATTTTGGGGAAGAAAATATAATACAAGCGATTAGAATTCAGCCAATAGATTGTAGAATGGAAGGAATCTTGGATTCTTAGAATTTGTATTAGGGTATGCCAATCCTACTAATCTGCAAGGGCTTTAAGCATGCTTGCAGAGATAAGCTGGACACGTGTTCTCTTAAAAAACAATTAACTTTGGAGATATCTATTACCATATTAGCTGTAGAATGGTGAAGTAGGCCATAGAAACTCAAAAAGCCTCATCCTTCAGGAAGTCAAACAGTAAACACCCCATGTAAACAATCACAGATCCTTGAGCTTCTCTAGTCAATATACAATCTCACCTTATCATTTTTACCCTAAGTTCACAGCTTCTTTCAACCAGTTTTTTATTTTAATTAGAAAAAAATGTGCTTGTTGAAAAATAACAGCATCACATTCCTTCCCTTTCCAAGGGAGATCTAATCAGTGTCTGTGAATGATGAAGCAGCAAAAAATGGAACAGCAAACACCCCAGTAATAAAAATGCACATTTATTTAGTGCTTTCATTTTAGCCAAGGACTCCTTCCACCAGTCTTATGTATTAACTTCATTGTAAATCTAGAGCTGGAAGGGCCCCAAAGGCCACTGCCTTCAATCCCTTCATTTTACAGATGAGACATCTGAAGCTTGGAGAGATTGCCCAAGATCAAACATTTGAGTTTCATATCCAGTATCCTGACTCCCAAGTGCTAGAAAGGCTCAATAATGTATTTAATATAAGTAATCCAAACCTGGACCTATGCACAGCTATGTTACCACCTACTGATGAATTTTATGTAATTGGGGGAAAGCCGTTCTTTTTTTTAAAAATCCCCTCCCTTTTTTGAATTTCTTAATAGTATTTTATTTGTCCAAATACATGAAAAAATAGTTTTCAATATTCATCTTTGCAAAACCTTTTTTCCAAATTTTTCTCCTTTTCTCCCCATCACCCCTCAATGTAGCAAACAATATAATATAGGTTAAACAGGTAAAGTTGGATGAGGGCTTTTTAATCCTTGGACACACATACATTGCAAAAGTGCAAAAGTTTCAGTAAATTAATTAAAAAATAATCAACCATGAACCACTTTGGGGCAAGTCATATTTATGATGATGATGATGATAATGATAGCTAGCATTTATATGTTCCTTTGATGTTTGCAAGTGCTCTACATGTTATTCATTTGAGCTTTATGACAACTCTGTGATATGGGTGCTATTATTATAACTCCTTTACAGATGAAGAAACAGAAATAGAAAAGGTAGGTGACATTGTCACATAGCTCATAAGTGTCTGCATCAGAATTTGAGCTCAGGTTTTCCTGATTCTAGTCCTCTGCTCAATCCACTGGACCACATGTCTGCCAACAACTTCCCACTAATTTATTCCAGAGCAGCTCCAAGCTGAAGGAAGGAGTAAAAGGGCCATAATCAGAGTTCCTGTTGTGGCCACAGCTCCAGCAAGGCTGCAAAGTTTATAAAATGATACCTTCAGAAGGAGTTGTGGGAGGTATGCTATTCCTGGTTTATATCACTTATTTGACAAGAAGGTTTTGGCTAAATTATCTTGCTTCTCTGCTTCCTCCTCCATAAAATAATCCCGGCCTACTTTAGGCTGATGGTATTGTCATAAGTATAAATATAATAAATATTGTTATAAACATAAATCACAATAGCTCAAAGATTTTTGACTTCTCAAAGTACCTTTTTATTTAATTTTTTTTATTCTAAACTCGGACTTCAAAAAATACAGATTTTTCCATAGGCATGCAACACACAAAAAAAATTCTATATGAAACCATAAATCTGTTTCATCTTTTTTTATAAAATACTTTCTAAATTGGCATGTTTGTTTATACTTCCTTTTAACCTTCCTTCTGTTTTCTTTTGCACATTTAAAAAATGTGTTTTATCCCCTTCCTTCTGACAAAACTATTTCTGACCTTCCTTTTTTCCAACTAAAAATCCAAAGACATAAAAGGATTTAAAAAACTATAAGGAAGGAAGAAAACAAACATTTATTAAGTGCTTACTCTGTTCCATGCCCTCTTCTTTAATTACAACTCTAGAAGGCAAGTACTATTATTATCCTATTTTAGAGCTGAGGAAACTAAGACTGACAGATGTTAAGTTACACACTAGGAAGTTCTCAAGTTAGATTTGAATTCATATTCTCCTGACTGCAGACCCTGTACTTTATCCACTATACCAACTAGCTGCTAGGTATAGTAAGTACTGGATTTAGTTCTTACCCCAAAAGGCTGTTTTGAACATGAAACACTTCACAAACCTTACCATGTGCAGCTCTCTTTAATGTTCATATTCAGCTTTCTTCTGGCATTTAGCACAGTGCTTGATATACCGTAGGCACTTGCTTAATAAATGTTTGTTAAATTGAATTTATTGATCGTGAAGATTAGTTACTGGGCTCCTGCCTCAGTTTAGAGACTAACTTAATCAGAGGAGCTCACAACTTGTTTGTTTGGTTTTTTTTTAAGGTATTAAAAAAGAAGCATTCTTCCTTATTAATTTATGGTAGCCCTGATAATTAATGTAATTAAACCTTAGAGAAATGCTGGGACTCTTATCATCAAATAATACAACACCTGGCCCTGGAAGACATCAGCTTTTCTCCTTCCACTAAATGTATTTGGCATAATCTATGACATTCCCAGGATGCTGTTGGTCAGCCCTATGGCACAATCAGTAACTGCTCACTGAAGGGTAAACCAGCATTTTTTTAAATAGTGTAGATTACACTCTTACAATTCTGTGAAACAGGTTCATTTGTATAAAAATAAAATATTGCTATTTTATTGCCACGGATCTCAATTTTTAGAAGATAGCTGCTTTTATGACTTTATCTTGCCTTTTTTCAAGGTATCTTCACATCTTTCACTTAACATGAGGTCTTCACAACATCCTATCCAGCAATCCATCGCTTAATGCCTCCTATATAGTGAAATTGGCCACCTGCAAAATGCAAAGGAGCTTGTCTCCTCCAATATCCAGTGAGCTTCTTGGGTCCCTGTAGGGGTCCAAGGAAGTCCCTTAGTCACTCACAGTGGAGGAATCCCTGGATTAGACTTAACAAACACAGCAAGCAGATAATAGCACATTCCTTAACTAGAGGGCTCTGGTTGTAGTGACCTTATGAAGAATAGCCAAAAGAGGCCCTTAAATAAGGCTCAAAGTTTTGAGTAGAGATGCTGACCTGTAAAAATGTTGGCCCTTCTAGAAAGAAATTCAAATAACAGTAAAGAAAAGTGGAATGACTGAATAGCTAAGTAGCATGATGGATAGAGTTTGGAGTCAGGAAGCTTCATCTGCTTGAGTAAACCTGAGCCTGAACAAGCCACTTAACCCTATTTGTCTCAGTATCCTCATCTGTAAAAAGGCTTAGAAAATGAAATAGCAAACTACTCCAGTATCTTTGCCAAGAAATCCAAAGAATTGGTCACATCTGAACAGCACAATAGAATAAGTACTGATTTGATGTCAAAGAACCCGAGTTCAAATTCTGGCTTTGTTACTGTGTGATATTAGTCAAAGTATTTAACCTTTCTAAGTCTTAGTTTCTTGCTTTTAAATGAAGAGGTTGGGTTTGGTCTCTTTCTACTGTGATCCTAACCCGTTTTAATGAAAATAAAAGAAAATTTAGCATGACAAAATTAGGAACACAAACTCTAATTAATATTTAATATGCTTCTATTTAGTAACCCTATAATTTATAAAGTGTCCCAAAAATCTTCTTGCAGTTTTAAGTTAATTGCATTAAGGTCTCTAAGATATCTCATATAATAGTATTGATTGAAGAGATGCCAATCTTGGTATCACTTGGTAGATGAAGTGCCCTCATCCCTATAGTATGAAAGAGAAAGAGATTTGCCAGGGGCATCCAAGTGGCTATAGGAATAAGAATCTTTGAACTCTTCTTCCTCTGAAAACATTATAGAAATAGCAGGATTTTACTCTTTTCCCCATTTAACTAATATGGGCTCTGCCTGCTTTTCCTTACCATTTCCAGACCCCCTTGCACTTAGCAGTCATCACCAAGCAGGAAGACGTGGTGGAGGATCTATTGAGGGCTGGAGCTGATGTGAGCCTTCTGGACCGCCTGGGTAACTCAGTTTTACACTTAGCTGCAAAGGAAGGAGATGACAAAATTCTGAGCATATTACTAAAGCACAGAAAGATATCACCACTTATCGATCTTCCCAATGGTGAAGGTAGGAAAAAAATCACATTGGCTTTGCATGGAAATGAATGGTTGAAATTGTTAATGTTTCTTCTGCCGCTTCTATAGTTGCTTCTGTAGCTGAAGTAGATGGTCACGCAGTAAATGTCTGCCTTTTTAAATATTCAACTAGATCTACTTTTTATCATCTCATAACTTACTACTATTGTTATGGAATCAATTAATGCTTTTAGAGGAAATTTGGCACATGTTAGGTGGCTAAAGAGACGGCTAAGACACAACCAACCAAAGGTAAATGAAGAGCTGTTATTTCAAAGAATGCTATATTTTGCCCATCAGAGGAGACAACAAGAAAAGAAACATCATGTCACAAGAGGAATAAATTTGTTAGTTAGAAGAGCTAACTTTGGACTTTGGATCATTGAGGAGAAGAAGCAGAAAGGGGCTTTCTGAACTGCAACTGATCTTTGGGGATTTTCCAAGAGTTCCTTTCTTGGCACTAGGCTACCATCATCTTTTGGTGACTCCAGCATTTTGTACTTTGTGCCATAGGCTTGAATGCGATTCACCTGGCCATGCTAATCAACAGTATGCCCTGCCTTCGGCTAATGATTGCTGCTGGAGCAGATGTCAATGCACAGGAACAGACGTCTGGGAGAACTGCCCTGCATCTGGCTGTTGAACAAGAGAATGTATCTTTGGCTGGCTGCCTGTTATTGGAGGTGAGTGTGCTCACCATCCTTTTAATTAAAAGTGCAAACTGAAAAATGGACAGAGCTCAGAACAGATACTGAAACATGCCTGCCTCCTTGCGGAAGAGAAGGGTTAAGCACAAGGGAAGAGGCCTGTGAGCCTGTAACATTTTATATGCTGTCAAATCCTCTCTCCATAGCTAGTGTTTTTATTAATTTTTTTTTCCTTTGTTACAAAGTGGGTTCAACCTGGCAGGAAATGGAGAGTGTTGTATTTTCGGGAACAACTGTCAAAAACAAAGCAAAAGTCATTATTAAAACTTTTTTTTTTTTTTTGAGGCAATCTGTATTAAGTTAACAGAGTTAGTAAGTATCTGAGGCTGGATTTGAATTCAGATCCTCCTGACCCCAGCATCAGTGCTCTATTCTAACCCCTGAATAACTTCTTTTCAAAAATAGTGTCAGTAATAACTTTTTCTCCACACCCAATTATTCAACTTCCACATTGACTATAGCTTCATTTCCCCAAGTTCATTACCTTGAATTGTTTTTCCTCTCCCTCTTCCTCTCTCTCTCTCTCTCTCTCTCTCTCTCTCTCTCTCTCTCTCTCTCTCTCTCTCTCTCTCTCTCTGTCTCTTCCTCCTCCCTCCCTTCCTCCCTTTGACAAAGCAGAGCCAACAATGATGCAGTTATTGGGAATGTCTAGGGAAAAACCATACCAATATGAGGAAATATGAACCTAAAAGAAGGCACACTATTCACCCTTTTTCTTTTTTGATGGGTGGTATTTTAGGGTGATGCCTATGTTGACAGCACAACATATGATGGAACCACCCCCCTTCATATTGCTGCTGGACGAGGGTCCACAAAATTAGCAGCTCTTCTCAAAGCAGCAGGTAAGTCAAATTGCATGGGGGGGGGGGTTGCAGAAAATGTCAGACTTTGAATGCAGGCATCAATTAGTGCTGAAAGAAGAAGGCTGACATGCATCTCTATAATATAGATCTCAATATGCTGCAAAGTTAGGTATACTTGGAATTTCCCTAAACTAGAACCTATTGTAAGTGTATTAAGGATGCTTGTTATTGAGAGAAACTATACTGTCATATTTTTATAATGCGGATCATCACTCCTATCTTGGTTGTTTTGAAAAAGGTAGATTTGAGCATACCAGGTTTTCCTAAAATTAGAACTGCTTGTATTTATATCTGAGAGACCAGTCTGGGAAGCCTCAGAGTCCCAGAGTAAGAAAAAACTCTCCCATGTAATAGTACTAAAGTTATTACTTTGCAAAGAAGGAAAAAGTAGGTGCCTACATTCATGATTTCTTTCCTCCACATAGCTCTTAGAAATAGGAAAATGAACTTAGATAGGTTGTATCTCAGCATTAAGCCTGGTAAGACAATTATTACTTTGTTTTTAAGAGGCACCTTTAGAAAGAAGTTTTAAATCCTTAAAATAAATGCTTCTCACAAGACTTTATCACATTTCATTGAAGTAAGCATGCATTTCCTATACACAGAGATAAAAAGTGGGGCATAGAACTTCTAAGTTACAAATTTGTGAAGCCCAGATTTTCTCGTTTTATGCATTAAATTTACGTGCCTGAATTTCACTGGTTTATCAGCGGATAATTCAACAAATATTTCATTAAGTGCCTTCTTTGATTCTGTGAGTACTAGACTCCAGAGACACTGAATACAGCCCTTATTTCCTTTTAAGGTAATGATGATTTTGAGCAGAACTATATGAAAAATGGTTCCTAGTTGCCAACATGGATATCAGGAAATAATATCTTAATGAGGAGACATGGACAAAATGTGGTGTTCTTTTTTTATATTAAGCATTTGTAGGAAGAAGTTATTTTGCATGGCAAGATATACCAAAGTCACTACCGGCCTTGGGTTATTCCCTTATACACTTCCTTGTGACTAAATATTTTTGGTTACTTTTGAGAAGTCATTTCAAGTGAAATGAAGGAAGGGGAATTCACAACACCTCTCAGGTGGAGTTTTCTCCTCTACCTGTAGGATGTTAATCACCCTCTTATCCAACAGCCCAAGAAAGACCTTATGTTCCAACACTAACAATTATAGCCCACAGTTTTTTAAAAGGTACAAAGATTTGACACCTAGAAGACGGAAGCTAAGTAAATATATGATATTTAATCATTGATATGTAACACAATCAAGCTACATGTTGTTTTCTGTAGATCAAGAGTCTACATTTCATATATTTCCAATTTCATATTCAATTCAAATTCAAAATAATGGGGATGGTTGAGGCTACAGTTTCACTATTTTAGTTAGCATTCATATAGGTGCACTTTAACAATTTGTAAAGGACTTGACAAATTATATCTCATTTGATCTTTACAACCCTGGTAGGTGGGTGTTAGTATTATCTTATTTTACAGATGAGGGAAATTAGGTAACTGGCAATCCCTTTCTCAGGACCCCTGAGTTAATAGATCTGAGGCTGGATTTGAATTCAGGTCTTCCTAACTTCCAGTCCAGAGCCCTACCAATATGCTATTATTCCTCAGGTGCAGACCCTCTTTTGGAGAACTTTGAACCTCTGTTTGACTTGGATGATGCTTGGGAACAGGATGGAGAAGATGAGGGAGTAGTTCCTGGGACTACACCTCTGGATATGGCAGCCAACTCACAGGTGGGTGGTGATCCCAGGGTCGAGAGAAACTCCTGAGAAGGCAAAGAGTAGAACATGTCAGGCAGCCAATTGATGTTCTCCTGATTTCTTACTCCTTGAACACTTTGTTCTCATTTCTTCTAGAAATCCTCCTTCTAAACATATCCTGTCACCTTGAAAAGCCTCTGTTGTCTTAACCCAGGCCACTTTGACTCTGAATATTAGACATTACTATGATAAGACCTGTGAGTAAAAGGAAAAAATAACAGTATAAAGGGAGACTCAGCCACGTCTGAACCTCTCATCATTGGCATCTTGACTTTGCTGTGTGGCATGAAGCATGTGGCATTAAACATCGAGTGTGATCCTTTTAGGACTGCAGCAAGATTAAGTAGGGATTTTGCTTATAGTTCCATAGTTCTGGAGTTGAAAAGGCAGTAGGGGAATGTGTTAAGGTTCCCTGGGCTGGCCCAGTGAGAGGGGCCAGGAGAGGATCAGGGCTGATGTAAAGACTTCTGACATAGCAGAAGCTCTAGGAATGTAAGTGGGTTTCTGATTCCAGGTCATTTCAAATATACTTATTAAGTGTCTACTGCATACAGAATGCTATTATATGGACCTTAGAGTATAATGGGAGGCATTGAATTTGCACACACACACACACACACACACACACACACACACACACACACACACACGAGTTAAAGAATGCTCATCTCACATTCAGAACTTCATATTGATGCCATGATTGATCCCTGGCAGAGATACTGCATATTTTCCCTTGAAGGATAGCTTCTTATATCTGTGAGCTGTATGCTAAGGTCTTTTGAGAAAGTGACCCATTTCAGTGTCCCAAGACAGGTCTCAAGGCCAAGACCATCCTGGAGCAATGTCCCATTTATTGATGCAAGTATCCTACTATTGTCAAGTTACTTATATTGTTATGTGGTCTATATAAAAACATTAAAATAGTGATTATACCACTAATGCTAATTCTAGCATGTTTCCTTGACTGGCCTTAAAAACAGGCAGCTGCTTATGTTCTATAATTTTGGGGAGGCACCAAAAACAATCCCTCAGTCTGTCCTCCTAACATCACCCCCAACTTCTGATAACTGCTTGAAATTTCCTGTTTTTTTCTAAGATAACATTAATTTAAACTGTTTCAGTATTTCTGCCTCAATACAAGTGAATTTGAGAGGCAATTTAGCAGGAAAGATAGAGAACAAGCCTTGGAATTGGGAAGATCTGAATTCAAGTTATTTCTGTGACAGAAAATTTTAATAGGGAAGGTCAGAAAGCACAAGGACCAGAAGGACCCCTGAGAGAGAATGCATGCTTATTTCACAGTGTAGAATAGGTTCCCAGTTACCTCCCAGAAAAGAAGCAGTAAGATTCCCCCGGCCACATTCAGATGACTGATCAGCCTGCTCTGGCCTGGCTTACAGCACAGACATTTACAAACCAAGCTCAGACAGCACCCACCTTCACACAACCAGGCTTTGTGAGAGCAAGAAGCCCTTGGCCTTCAGCATCCCCAGACATTATCATTGTTTGAGGCCCTGAGCAAACAAAGGTACTCCTTTCACAATAATACATTTTGATCTACTTTGCTTTCCCTGGACCTGAAATCATTAAGGAGGTCTTCACAGTAATAGGGAGACACATAGAAAAAGTAGCACTCCTCCCATCACAAAGAATCACTTTTCAAATCCTTTCCTAATAGCTAGCAATTTAATACAGAAGGTGAAGAAAATAAAGGATTCTGAACTTGAGGTGTTGGGAAGAGTTTTCCTCAGACACTTCCATTAAAATATAACGTTCCTCTCGTCTTCTCAACAGGTCTATGACATATTAAATGGAAAGCCATATCAATCAGAGTCAACATCCAGTGATTTACTGGTACAAGGTAAGTTATGGTGGCATATGAATCTCTTCTTTAAGATGAAAATCATGTTTTTTAGGGGGAGAAATGTGTTTTGTAGTGTGTCAAGCATAAGTTCTCATTTTTGATTTGAAGATCCTAATGGCATGAGGAAGGAGAATGCCCAGTTTTAACCTAATGAAATACAGATTAATTTTGCTCATCAGGGCACTGACTGCTCCTCAAAATAAAGTGCTTCCACTGTGAGATGGTTAGAGAACAATGCTATAATGAACCATTAATTCATTCTGTCTTGTCTCTTATTCCCTTTAGGAGATATGAAACAGCTGAATGAAGATGCAAAGTTGCAGCTTTATAAGTTATTAGAAATGCCTGATCCAGACAAAAACTGGTCTACTCTGGCACAGAAATTAGGTCTGGGAATTCTCAACAATGCCTTCCGACTGAGTCCTACTCCTTCCAAAACTCTAATGGACAACTATGAGGTGATGCCCTGTTTTAAGCATTTGCTCATTTGCATTTAGCCTTGGCATTGTCAGCCCCCATTAACCCAGAAGCAGAGCTTCCTCCACCTTCCTTCGCCCCCAAAACTCAGAGGAAGAAAAGTACTTCTTGTCCCCAGGTTGCTTTTGTAACCCAGTGATCCTGACTGGCAATAGTAAAGTTGCCTTATCTGAGAAGGCTCTTATCAAACAAATTGGGGTTTTTCAGGGCCTCTAGGGAAAAAATATATAGAAAATGAACACAACAATAATAGCTCTAGCATCTGCTAGATGTTACCTCATTTGATCCTCACAACCACCTTGTGAGAGTAGGAACTAATTTTATCCCCATTTTATGATGAGGAAACTGAGTCTGAAAGAGGTTTCATGACTTATCCACCAGGGTCACATATCTGAGACAGGATTCAAACAAACTTAGCTCTTTCAGATTCTAATGCTTTATCCACTGTTTTTTCTGGCTCCCTTTATCCCTTCCACATCACGAGTTTCCCTACTGCAGTTTCGATATGTCATGGGATCAGCAAATGAAAATAAATGGGAATTTTGGGGGACTTTTATGGAAACTGCAGATGACATGCAAAAGCCATTAGATGACACAGAAAAAGTTTTGAAACTCAGAAATGCATAAAAATATTTATAGTGTTGTATAATGTAGTCTAAGACCAAATCTTTAACCCAAACTTTACAATAAGGTACTGCAAACATCCCATTAAAAAAAAAGAAAAATTCAGATTTATTCACCTATATGAAGGTTTTATGCAGATTTCCTAGACCACAGGGATACAATGCTTTAAATCCCTGCATTGTGAAAGGGATAATTACTTTTTTCTACTTACTATAGAAAAATGCTAAACTATTAAGTGTTTTCAGCAGAATGGGGCAAACCACCCTGATTAGTAGGATTTGTGGTGAAAGTTTGGAATATGAAAAGTTGGGGTGCTTGGTAATGAAATAAGGATAGGTTTTATTCATGTTCCTGAAGGGAAGGAGGCTGTAGTTCTAGAAAAACCCATACATGCTACCTTTTATACTCCTGGGTTACTGAAATGATGCCTTGGGATCCTAGAAGTCTCTTCATAAATTTGAAAAGTTGCCCTGGTTGGATCCCTGCTTCCCAACAAGGGTTTGTACCCTAAGTTGTTATTGTTGTTTATCCTTCATTCTCAAAGCAAATCATGACATCAGGGAGGTGATACTAGCACCTGATGTCTTGCAACTGATTGGAATTAAAGTGAGAAGGGGCTGCGCAGAGGAATCATCTGAGTCCAGTGGCCAGATATGGATCAGGATTACAAGACATTGCCCTGAATACCTTTTTAAGCAAAGGTTTTTTCCCAGATCTATATGACTGAGGCAATACCCATTCTGAGTAAGAAATGAGGCAGAGAATGGCCTCTTTTCCCTAGTTAAAAAATATCATTCTTGAAGGGGAAGAACTTTAGTGTTTCTGGCCAAAACAGAAACAATTGCTATTCATTTTACATTGAATACAAGGAAGGACATGTCAACATAAGACAATGAAGGGAGATGAGAGAGAGACATTATGTAGAAGTCACCAGATTGAAGATTTGCATTTTACCCTAGAGGCAATAGGGAGACATGGGAGAGATTTGAGTAGGTGAAGGGCACTGAACAGGTGGGAAAAGGGACCCTGGAAGGGGAAAAGTCTCGTCTAAACTCTGGCAGTGAGAAAGGAGAAGCAGGGCTTGAGCCCCCAAGCCAGGACAGCTGATTCGTCCACTATGGTGCCCCAAACATCATGCCAGGCTAGGTTGTTGGCATTTGTACGATCTCCTAACACTGAGGATCCACAGAGGCCACACCATTTGTTCCTGGCACTATTCTGGGGTTTCAAGGACTTCAGTAGGCCCTTCGAGAAAGGGGCAGAAACCATCACGGACAAAAGTAGACAAAGGTGGGCAAGAGTGTAGGAGAGCATAGTTCTTCACAGTCCTCTTAGCTCAGTAGCCCTGCTTGATAGAATGAGGGGGTTAGACATGCACATTTTTGTCCAGTGGAAATGCCATTGGTGCCAGAGAGTGGGCAACAAGAGATGGGTTCTGGTGAAGCCTCTCATCCTGCTGATGACTAAGAATTCAGACTGTGGCTTGATGCACACTGTAGAAACAGCATGGTGATGAAGTCATTTTCTTTCTTTTAAAAATCCAGCCCCCTGTAGTTTTTCAATAACTGTAGCAGGGAAACCCTCCAAGCTCCACTTTATTGAGAGGTTTTATTATCTCAGCATTTCTTTCTCTATGCTCACTATAAAGAGCCTTACTGATGTCCTGAATGGTCTTCAAGAGATGAAACAGGAATTTTTTTTCAAAAAAATTATATGTTTTCTTTGTCATTCTACTATGATGCTTTGCAGCTGACCAGTTGTAGTCTGTTCCTCCTATGTGTTGTTAGGCGGTGGTGGCAAGAGGGGGCAAGGGAGGCTGTGGAGGAGAGAGGAGAACATTGAAGCTTGCAGTCAAATGGGGAAGGCCTGAACTTTGTTCTTTGTTAAATACAATTACAGTGTTTCTCACAAAGAAATGCTTATTTTTCCCTTCTCTCTCATAGGTCTCTGGGGGAACAATAAGGGAACTGGTGGATGCTCTGAGAGAAATGGGCTATACTGAAGCGATTGAAGTCATCCAGAAGGCCTCCAATGCCTCAGTAAATGCATCTGAAATCAAAGAACAGCCTGTGGAGCAGATATATTCACTGCCCCCATCACCCTCCTCCATAAGACAGCAGTTAGGTATGAGAATGGTTACAGACTTGAAAGACTGTGTCTTGGAAGAGTGGGGTAGGGAATGATGATACACAGTCTGTATATTCTTGTGTGAATGAGAAACAGGCACCTTCCCTTGCTCCCTGACCTTGGGCTTCCTAAATTAGTTATTCTTAACCTCAGTGTCACAGGGCACATATTGCCATCCTTTTTTGTTATTTACTCAATTATTCTTGCCCAACTCTTCATGACTCCATTTGGGATATCTTCCTAGAAGAAAGATTGCATTTCAATACAGTGCTGGGTCCTGTTTACCTCCAGGTAAAGAGGCAGGAATAAGGAAAGCAGTAGAATTTCCAAAGAGATTGTTCTTTGAGAATGAAATGAGTCAGGTTCCCTGTGCATATGGGGTACTTTAAATTTAAGGTGACTCAATAATCATCAAAGCGATATAATCACACTTGTGAATTAATGGACAAAACTAGCAAAGCATCCATCACCTACTTAGTTTTCTCTTTAGATAGCATTGAAAGAACAGTAGTTGTATCTGTCCTTCTTTTGCAGAGTTAGAGTTCAGTTGTTCTGGGCTTCCAGCATTGTATTGATCTAATCTAAAAATATTAAGGAAGTACTCTATAATGGGCGCCGTGCTTAATGAACTTTATTTAGGGTTATTTCAGACATATGTCACCATGCTACCAGACATGCCACCAGAATTTGCACAAATCTAACGCCACCATTTGATTAGAGTTTGAATATAGTTGGTCCTAGGTTTCTCTAGAATAATCATTAACTTAAGAAAGTTGTTCATATTCCTACAAAGATCTCCTACTTAGGAGAATTTTCATTTAATTTTTCCAGAATGGTTTCATTAAACTAAAAAATAAGTCCTATTTTTTATCAAATGAGCAGCTAGATCGTACAGCGCATGGAGAGTCAGGCCTGAAGTTAGCATGATTTAATTTCCTGAATTTAGATCTGATGTCAGATGCTTATTAGCTGTGTGACTCAGGGCAAATCACAATCCTGTTTGCCTTAGTTTCTCATGTGTCAAATGAACTAGAAAAGGAAATAGCAAACTACTCAAGTATCTTTGCCAACAAAACCTCAAATCGGGTCACAGAGAGTTGGGCGTGACCAAAACAATTAAAAGAAAACAAAATATTTTATCAAAACAATTTAATGACAGAAAATAGTGTTGAATCCTTGGTATGTAAAACATTCAGTAAAAGTCTAGAGTATGGTTCCTGTTTCTTTTCTATCCATTGAGTTACCTAGCTGATTTGTATCAAGTGATCAAGTAGTTGGTTAGCCATTGACCATCCATCCTATATTTATCATAAAAGAAACTGGGGAAAAAAAGATTTTATTGTAGCTTCATATTCAATGAATATAACATTAGTCTCCTTTGAATCTCTGAACTTGTCCTGTAGCTGTGTCCAAGAGAAATTCAATACAGGGACTCCGTTACATTCTTTTCTTCTTGTTTCATTTTCATTGCAATTATGTTTTAGGTTCTGGTTTTTTCTTTTTTTGTTTTGTTTTGTTTTGTTTTTTGAGACAGTTGGGTTTAATTGACTTGCTCAGGATCACAGAGTTAATAAGTGTTTAAGGCCTTACAACTTTCTAACTCCAGGACCAGTGCTCTATCCACTGCACCACCAAGATGTCCATTGCAATTATGTTTTGAGAGAAACAAAGTATGTTTGCTAGTCAGTAATTTCAGCTCTTTAAAATTCTTCAAAAGAAGTTACTTCCTCTTTTATTTACTGTCCTTTACCTGGCACAGTTTTTAATGCCAGGTAAAGCACTTAGTCAATAATTCCTTAGTTTCATTAGGTTGGTGTGATGGGGGAAAAGGTAAAAGATAGGAGATGGTAGCGGCAGAAATAAAGGGGGAAATTCAATGATGTTGTCCAGGCCAGTGATATCTAATAACCCCATACAAAAATAAAAGGAACTGTCCAGCACTAAAACTTTGTCTTTCCTCCTCAGGTGAATATAAACTCCAAGATAATGAAAATGTCTATGACAGTGGGGTGGAAACCTCCTTCCATAAACTCAGTTTTACTGAGTCTCTGACTAGCCCTGGCCCATTGATAACACTCAACAAAATGTCTCGTGAATACGGACAGGAAGCATCAATCGAAGGCAAGGTTTAACAAAATCGTTGAGGATTTACAGCGCAGAAATCCCATTTAACCATTCAAAGGACAGGAAGACCAAGGTGCTCAGAGGAAACAAACTGGTTTGAACTATTGGGGATTAAAACCAGGATCTTCAACTTCCTTCTTATTTCTTAAACTACTTATAGTTTGGTTCATTTACCAGATATAGAACCCAGGGTCAGGATAGTACCTTCTTTAGGGAAATGGGGCTTACCAAACTTTTTGGCTGCCAATGAACTCAAGTTGCTTTCTGTTTGTTCCTGCTGTTTCTATGCTGCAAACCCACTCCCCTTAAAAGACTTGGGGAATGCCCACAAAGATACTCTCTCTAGCTATTCATAGTACAGTTACTCAAATTATAAAGAAATTAAGAAAATGTATTTTGAAGTGGGAATCACTCAATGTACAAATTTTTAAAAGCTTGTTGCTTTTGGTTATCGTGATTTAAAAGAAAGGAATATGTATATTTCAGTGAATATTTAAACATTGGTCTAATCAATGCTGAAAATGGTATTTTCCACTGTTTCTGCATTTTACTATTGTAAATATTTTTTTAGATTAAATACTTTAAAGGAGAAATGTTGGATTTATAAATGCTATTTTTTATTTTACTTTTATAATAAAAGAAAAAGTAAATGGAAAACCTCGCCTTCTCTGATCTTTGAAGAATCTGTTTCTGACATAATACCTGGGGTTCATTACATTACTTTGTTGCTGTATTCCCGTTATTGTCAGTTAAAAACTTACAGAGAGACTTTGTCATCATACTGAAAAACCAGAATCTATCTCTTTTAGACACAGGCTCTGGACATTGGTCCAGATCCTGATCATATCATGTCAGATTGTGCCTTCTTGAAGAATCTCTTTCATAAACCCATCAAAACTGAAATATGTCAGAGTGCCAAAGTGTCTCTGCAAGACATCATCTCATTAGGCTGGCTAATCAAAGAGTTCTAAAGGAGTCTCACTAGGAGCTTTGACAATATTCACTTGCTATTATAATTACTCAATTTGGTTAGTTGTAGCCTTACCATCCTATATACTTGTAGCACAGTACCTGGTTAAGTATATAATAAATGCTCTGTCTATATTTTAAAGGGAAAAAAAACCTCTTTTGTGGGTCAGAAATTTTCTTTACCTTCTTTATCTTTTACTACACCCACCATATTACTTCTCTCTTCTTTTTCCCTTCCATTCCCTATTAAGAGTTACATTCTTTCTTTAGTTCTCTTATTCCCAATACCCATATTTTATTTCAAATAGAATTTTATAATTTATATTTTCTTAATTTTAAAATTTAATATTTCCCAATTGTATTCAAAACATTTTTTACATTTGTCTTTAAAACTTTTGAATTTTAGATTCTCTACTTTATCCCCAACCTAGCCCCCATTAAAAAGCATATGAAGTTAGGCAAAACATTTCCATAAAAGACATGTGAAAGAAAACATAAATCTCCCACCCTAATAGAAAAAAGCCTCCAGAAAAATAAAGTTGAGAGAGAGAGAGAATGCTTCAGGTTGTATTCAGATAAAATCATTCCTTCTCTGGATATTGATAGGATTTTTCATCATAAGTCCTTCAGAGTAGTCATGGATCATTGTACTGCTAAGAATAGTAAAGCCATTGACAATTGGTCATCATAGAACATTGCTGTTACTTTGTATATAGTACATTTCGCTTTGCTTGAATTCAGAGGACTTTCCAGATTTTTTTCTGAGAATATTCTGTTCATCATTTCCCATAACAATAGTATTCAATGACCATCCCATACCACAATTTATTCAGCCATTGCCCACTTGATGGGCATCCCTTCAAATCTCTTTTGGCATTCATGCTTAGTTGGGTCAAAGGCTATTCATGAATAAAATTTATAATTTGTAACATGCAAAACAAATAATTATATATAATGTTTATGTGGATAACAAAATGATAACTATAATGATATTAATGTGATGGATAAGCTTAGTTTTCTATACTGACTTTTCCATAAGAAACCATACTTTTTTTTTGGATTTTCCCCATCAGAATTCAGTCTAATGCATTTTGTAGGTCTGTTTAGAGGAGTTTGTGCAGAGTAGTTCAATCCCATTGATTCTAAGTACAGTAGTATCCTAACTCTACTCTACCAAGTTTCTCTTTTTCAACCACTACTTGAAATAGATATTGAATCTTTTAATGGCTTCAGAAGAAAACCCCATTTCACTCAAATAAGATGTTTTGAACTCCTAGATCTGTATCACTTTGATAAAATGGAGGATTCCTTGTTCATCTTTAAAACAACACAATAGGATT
This sequence comes from Sminthopsis crassicaudata, assembly GCF_048593235.1. NCBI lineage: Eukaryota > Metazoa > Chordata > Mammalia > Dasyuromorphia > Dasyuridae > Sminthopsis > Sminthopsis crassicaudata. Next base: position 151,359,828 of record NC_133622.1, read on the forward strand.
TTTTAGTTTTAAATGTCTGTCCACAAGACCAAATCTATTAATTGTTCTTGTTTGATGAAGTCAAATCAAATGTGTTCATGTATCCATAGCTACTAGGTTCCTATTAAATTTGTATTTTAAAATAATTATCTAAAATGATAATTGCCCCTGTAGACTAGAAATGATTAATTTAAGTGATTAAAGCAGAGTTTTGCCTTTTCTTACATTTTCAAGTCAATTTTTTTAATATTGGAAAGTACATAAATATTTTCCAATTTATTATCTGACTGTCTCATAAATAGTTACTTGATCATTGAGAAATGAAATGTGAATATGAAAACACTGCATTTATTGATTTCTTGAGAATTTCCTTTTTTTAAAAAAATGCCCACTAAATATGCAAGTTTCAGGAGGAAATTTGTTGAAAAATGAATTTGCTTTATTTTTATTATAATCATGAATAAAAAGTGATGATGGTCTCTTAACTCAAAAACTCTTCAAAGCATTTTGATGAGAAAATCAGTATATTTTATAATGCTATGTGCCTTCTCTTCTGCCTTTATCTCATTATATTTTTACCTAGCAGGTTAGAACTAATTTGGTTCTGCTTATTAAAAGAAAGCTAAATATCATATAATCAACTGTCTTTTAAGAAATTGATTTCTTTTTTAACAACTTGGAAGATTGGATGTAGCTCTTATTCTTTGATACAAGTGATTGTGTATGAAGCAATATGTCCAAATTACACAAGGAGAATTTCAAAGTAGTGCTAAGAAATCTTTATTTCATTTGGATAGATGCTGATTCCAATACAATTTTCCTCCATTGTATCATTTTATTTCTTAAAGTCTAGGATTAAAAATTTCTCCTGATGGTGTATTGCCAATAGTAGGTTTGCAAATGAATAAATCTATCCTCTCAGTTAAAATAACTTAACATCTATATCTGTTGCTTAACTTATTTGTAATGCAAATTGGAAAGATTTTAATTTCTCAATTAATTACAAATGTCTTCAGACAGGGATTTAACTCCTATTATTCTTTGCCTTTCAATTTCTCTAATAAATTTTCTTTATAAGCTACTTTTATATTTATTCATCAATAAAGGATATTATTTGTCTTTTAAAAAGACAACATTTTTAGAAAAATTGGGTTTTTTCTGCTGAAAATTTCTAAAAAGCTTTTGGGGAAATATAACAACTATTGTACTTTAGAAATACCTACATTGATATGGAAATTATATTTTTCACTTACACATTAAATAATTAAATAATTTGACACACACACATATATATATATATATATATATATATATACACACACATATGTATATATAAGTCAAAATCTATCTAATGCTACTTTTATAATAACTTTGATTTAAACTTTTTCATTTAAAAAAGTCTTTTTATGGAATACCAATTATTATTTTTCATCTCCTGGCACCATCATGGTCTATTGTTTTCCATTTTGGAAAGCTTTAAACTTAAAGGGAAAATTGGGCTAACAGCAGAGGATCTAAATGTGAAGTTCACGATCATATATTCCCTAATTTTTAGAGTAAAAGGATCCTAATTCTAAACCTTTTCCCTCTGTTCCAGAAGCTTCCTCTTTTACTTTCTCTAATCTCTACTCTGGCTAGGGCTCCTAAAGTTAATAGTCAGGCTACTGATGCTATCAATCTCTTCTGCAACTCTATGGATGGAATCGTTTTTTATATGGTACCAGCAGATGGAGATAAAGCCACAATGAATACAGCTCCTCAGGGAAGGTTCTGTTCTAGTGCTGAAATAGACTTCCCTTTTAAAATTTAGATCTCAGGGGAAAAAATTGTAAAAATTTTCCTGATACTTTGGTTACCTTTTAGGATTTCTTTTCCATTATAAATATAGCCCTATCTCTGAAGCCAGATTTTTCCTCAATCTTATCCAAATCAATATTCTTTTAAGCCAGGAATTCTTCACTTTTGGGGGGGACAAGGATGGATCATGATCTCCTTTAGCAGTCCTACTGATAGAAACTTTTGGAAGCTTCTAGAAAATCCTTCTCAAAATCATGTTTTTAAATATATAAATTGCATATGATTACAAGATAAACCAATTATATTAAAATGCAATTATCAAAATATTTCTTAGACGCAAGTCCACACACCTATTTTTGGCCAAGGAAAGCATGTGGTTTTCTTAAATCAAGTCTCATCAATCAAGTCAGTTCACACAGATATTTTCAGTCATCTATATCCTACACCTAAACCCTAAGTCATTTATATCTGCATTTTTTGCTTTCTTAATAACGGGAAGAAAAAAATGACGGTAATATTATATTTTGCTATGCTACAAAATGAACCAAGGTGTGGAGAGAAAGGATGTAGTAGCTGAGTAAAAGGGATTAAATTTCTACCTGGTAGAGCAGTGGTATGGTGGTACTCTTTCAGTTATATGAAGATAAGTGCTCTAGTTTTTGGACTACACAGAAGTCTTGAAGCTCCATTTCCTTTCCTGCTGAATGTCTTGGGGGCATCTTTCTGCTTGTTGGCTAATTCATTATATTAGGCCTGCTGATACCTAAAACAATCATATTTCAGCCAAGATTAGAAAGTTCCATCAAGACCTTACTCTCACATGACATCTTTATTATACATGCCCTCCTATTTGTTGTAATATTGGACCAAACCTGTGATTTCATTAACATAGGGAACTCCCAGTGAGGAAATTCCCTCTACTGAGAATCATCTCCCTTTCTCCCCCACTCCTACCATATTCTGAAACTTAAGAGTGTAGACAATGACAGGTGAGATGACTTAACCCATGGTCACAGAGACATATTTTTCAGAATGCAGGCCCTAGACTTGGGTTTTTTCTTTATAATAATATTTTATTTTCCAAATACATATAAAGATAGTTTTCAATACACAAAACATTTGTAACAAAATAGCAAGTAATCTGATATAGATTAAATAGCTGCAGTTCTTTTAAACATATTTCCATATTGTTTATGTAGTGCAAGAAAAATCAGAACAAAAGGGAAAAAAAAACATGAGAAGGAAAAAAACCCAAAAAGTGAAAATATTATGCCTTAATCTATATTCAGTTTCCATAGTTCTCTGTCTGGATGCAGATGGCATTTCCTAAGTCTCTTGGAACTGCCTTGAATCACCACATTGTTGAGATGAGCCATGGACATGGGTTTTTCTGACTCAGAGTCTGGCATATTCCCTTTTCTGCAATATTCATTCACCTGTTATCATGAACACTACATACTGGTAAATCCAAAGAAGATTTTCAGGATTGGAAACTAAGGTTAGGATATAGAAAGGGATGAATAGAAAGACAACATTGCTCTTAAAGAGTCTTTAGGGCTATGGGAGTAAACAAGATGGTTTAATGGCTGGAACAGAAAACAATCTTCCAATTTACCCAGACTTTCATATGACTTTATACAACCCACACATCCTTCAAGTTCCTTATTTTTAAACAGATCATGATGTTCCTTTTATACATAGAATCCCTTGGTTAAGAGGAAAGATATGTTATACTTCAAGAACAGCCAGAGCCATAGGCCCTAGTCCAGTGTTGGAAAATAAGGGAGACAAATTGCAAAGAATTGCAGGAGCTAGTGGCTAGATTCCCATCTCTCTTTTCTGACAGGAGGTTGTGAAGGGATAGGAGGATGAAAACGATCCCCCCCCTTAGCCCACAGAGACAACAGAGATAACTTAAGTTTCAGAAAAAATTAAAAAATTAGCATAATAGAGCTGGAAAAAACCTAAATGGTCCCCTCATTCAAATCCCAATTAAAAATTATAGAAATTGAGGACCAAGGAATTTGCCCATTGATATGAAATTTATTCATGACAGAATTAGGATCATAATCCAAGTCTGACTTTTACTCTAGTGCTTAGAGCATCAAAATTAGGAGTTCTGATAAAACTACTACTGACAGGGCATGAAAAATGAGAGTGGTTCTGCAAGATGAGAGAATAAATGTCCCTGTGTTCAAATATGAAAAGAGAACAGTTTGCAAACTTTAAGTCAATGAGTTTGATTTCAATTTCTGGAAAATTTCTAGAATGGATCATTAAAGACATCATTAGTGAACATCTAGCTATAAAAAGAAACAGTAATCACATTTCATCAAGAACAGGTCATGCCAGACTATCCTTGTTTCCTTTTTTGACAGGGTTATCATAATAATTAATGAAGAGATGATGTGGATAAAGCTCATTTAGATTTTTGCAAAGCTTTTGATAAAGTAAATAAGATAGAGCAATATGATTATATGATTAAAGTCAGAGAGATTAAGAATTGGGGGGACAGCCAGACTCAAATAGTAGTAATGGCTCGTTTTTAACAAAACAGGATATCTTCAGTGCAGTATCCCAGGGATCTGTGCTTGCTTCTGTAAACATTATGAATGACTTAGATAAAGACATGAATCAATGTTTTATTCATCAAATTTGCAAATGATATAAAGGTGGGAAAGATATTAAGCATAGTAGATATAAAACAATCTTGACCACGTTAGAGGATTATTCTGAATATAATAATAATGGTAATAGAATAACAATATCTACCATTTATATTGGGTTTTTTTAGGTTTGCAAAGTACCTTTACATATCTCATTTGATTCTCACAATTTTGTGAGATAGGTGCTATAGTCTTCATTTTACAAAGGAGGAAACTAAGGCTGAAAAAAATAAAGTGATTTGCCCAGTATCACATGGCTAGTTAGTCAGGCAGGATTTGAATTCAGGTCTTTCTGCTTCATGTCTATTATTCTTTGCATTGTGCCACCTAGCTGAAATTCAAAAGGGATAAATATAGTCTTGAATTAAAGTACACAAGAATCAACCTTGCAAGAGAAGATTCAGTTAGATAGTAGTGATTCCCCCCAGTTTGGAGGTGAACTGCACCAACAATATGAATCAGCAGTGTGATGTGGCAGCCAAAAAAAAACTAATGACAAGGATAATTTGCTAAGAAATTAGATAGATGCTGCAGTGGAGAGTATGCTAGGATTAAAATTAAGGAAGACTCATCTTCCTGAACTCAAACTTGGCCTTGGATATTTACTAGTGGTGAGACCCTGGGCAAGTTACTTAACCCCATTTGCCTCAATTTTCTCATCTATAAAATAAGCTGGAGAAGGAAATGGCAAACCTTCCTGGATCTTTACCAAGAAAAGCCCAAATGGGGTCACAAAGAGTTGCACATGACTGAAAATGATTGAACAACAATAACAATTTTTTAGAAATACAGATGAGATTGTCCCAGTATATTCTGCCCTCATTAGCTCTGATCTAGTGCCATTGTGTTCAGTTCTAGGCACCAAAGTTTAAGAAAGATATTGATAAGCTGGGAATGTCCAGATAATTCTTTCCAGGATAGTGAAGGACCTTGAGTCCATGCATATTTAATTAGGCTGAAAGTACCAGGAATGTTTAGTATGGAGAACAGAAGGCTAAAGGAGAACATAACCACAAGTTTCAAAGTATTTAAGGATTGGCCTATAAGTAAGGCATGTAAATATGAACTTGTTCTGTTCAGTCCTAAAGGGCAGAACCAGGAATAATAGCCATCAGAATGATTGAGAGGCCACTTTAAGCCCGATGTCAGTCAGTACTTCCTAATGATTAGAGCTGTCCCAAAGTGAAATGCACTTTCTCAGGAGGTGTAGGATCACCCTACTTGAAGGTCAGTATTTAAGTAAACACACGTGGGGTTTATTACAGGGAGGATTTGTTTCTAATTATGGTGGGGTGAAGGAGGAGGATGAGATGTTCACATGAACTCCCCAGAACGTCACTTGAGATCACATTCTGTGATTCTGTGAACTATGGCCCACATGAGAATATTATCAATATAAGAAAATCATTATGTTGCTGAAGGAGGTGGAGATAGAAACCAAAGATTTGTGTTCTACTCCCTGGCATCATAATTTTATATATGTGTGTGTGTGTCTGAACTAAGCTGACATCAATATGGTGAGCCTCTGGGAACAGGGAGCCTTCAGGTTGTCTAAGAAGGGACAACTTAATTCTCAGGTTGGGAATAAGTTAGGCCAAAATTGATCAATAAGTTGGAAAGGGTCACAAACCATGAAAACTCCTATTCTTTCAGCCTGTGAAAGATGGCAGACTCAGACTTAAAACAGTTTGTGGCTGTGTGGACAAATATAGAAGTTGAGCATTTGCAGACTCAAATGATACAATATAACATGAATGAGTGAAATTACATGTTATGTATGCCACCATTATATCCAAAAGAATATATCCAAAAAAAGCTCAAATATATCCAAAAGAGATCAAAGAGATAGGAAAAGGTCCCACATATGCAAATATATATATATATATGATATAAAAAAGGAAATAGATAATTTCCAAAATAAAAATGGACTTATAATAATTGTTACCAAATGAAGAAGCAGAATTAGAAGAACAATTTATATCACAACATTAATATTATAAAAACAATTTCAAAGAATTTATAAACTAATGAAAGAAGAAGATGGGTTGCAACAGTTCATACAACCACTCCCCTCCCCATCATAGCGAATCACAGTTTTGTCTCCAATATTCCATCTATTTCAACATTCTCCTATTCTATTCTCAGCTATAACTGGCCATCTATGGCTACACCAAGATGGATCTCGCAAGGCAGAAAGGATTGCAATCAAAATGATCCAGGCACCTGCAATAATTATAATAAAGATGCAACCATCCATATAATGCCTACATTTTGTTTCCTCCTACTCACTGAGGCAGGATAAAAAGGTAAATAAGACTCCAACATATACATATTTTTCATTTCTTTGCTTGGAAAGTATATTAGGATGTAATATACTAGGATGTACAAGCATGAATGGAGTATGATTATATTATTTTCACTCTCTTCTCACCAATCCACCCCATTTCTAGATGTCCTTATTTCTATGGGGGTCACCATGCATCAAAGTTCTCAACCTCCTCTTTATTTTAAATTGAAACTGTTCTTTTCTAAATTACCAAATTCTCTCTCTGTATCTCCAATTCTCTTTCCCTCTGCCTCTCTTTCTCCCTCCCCCTCTTATTCCCTCCTTCTCTTTCTTCCTTTTCCCCTCCCCCTCTTTCTCTCTTACATACACACACACACACACACACACACACACACACACACACACACACACACACACACACACGAGTATTTATTTCAAAGATCCAACAAAGAAAGAATTACATTTCCCCCAACACTTAAGGGCTATCCTTCCCCCCTATACTATCTCTCAGTTTCTGAGGTGCTTAAGATTTCAGACTTAATATACTTAATATAATTTTTGTTGTTGTTCTTTTTATCATTTTTATTAAAGCTTTTTATTAACAAAGCATATGCATGGGTAATTTTTCCAGCATTGACCCTTGCATAATTTTTTGTTCCAAATTTTCTCCTCCTTCCCTTCACTCCGTCCCTAAGCTGACAGGTAGTCCAATACATGTTAAATATGTTGAAATACATGTTAGATCTAAGATATGTATACATATTTATATAATTATCTTGTTGCAAAAGAAAAATCAGATCAATAAGGAAGAAAAAGAAAAACTGAGAAAGAAAACAAAATACAAGCAAATAACAACAGAGAGTGAGAGTGCTATGTTGTGTTTCACACTCTATTCCCATGGTTCTCTCTCTGGGTGTAGATGGCTCTCTTTATCACTGCACAAGTAGAACTGGTTTGAATCATCTCAATGTCGAAGAAAGCCACATCCATCAGAATTGATCGTCATATAGTCTTATTGTTGCCATGCATAATGATCTTCTGATTCTGCTCATTTCCCTCAACATCAATTCATGTAAGTCTATCCAAGCCTCTCTGAAATCAACCTGTTGGTCATTTCTTACAGAACAATAGTATTTCATAGCATCCATATACCATAATTTATTCAGCCATTCTCTAATTGATAGGCATCCATTCAGTTTTCCAGTTTATTGCCACTACAAAGAGGGCTGTCACAAACAATTTTTGCACATGTGGGTCCCTTTCCCTCCTTTAAGATCTCTTTGGGATAAAATCCCAATAGAAGCATTGCTGGATCAAAGGGTATGCACAGTTTGATAACTTTTTGATCATAGTTCCAAATTGCTCTCCAGAATGGTTGGATTCATTCACAGTTCCAGCAACAATGTATAAGTGTCCCAGTCTTCCCACATGTCCTCCAACATTCATCATTATCTTTTCCTGTTATCTTAGTCAATCTGACAGATGTATGGTGGTATCTGAGCTGTCTTACTTTGCGTTTCTCTGATTAAACGTGATTTGAAGCACCTTTTCATATGACTAGAAATAGTTTCAATTTCTTCATCTGAAAACTCTCTTCATATCCTTTGACCATTTATCAATTGGAGAATGGCTTGAACTGTTATAAATTTGGGTCAATTCTCTATATATTTTAGAAATGAGCCCTTTATCAGATCATTTGGATCTAAAAATGTTTTGCCAGTTTATTGCTTCTCTTCTAATCTTGGCTGCCTTCATTTTGTTTGTACAAAACCTTTTTAACTTAATATAATCGAAATTATCAATTGTGGGATCAATAATGATCTCTAATTCTTCTTTGGTCACAAATTCCTTCCTCTTCCACAAATCTGAGAGGTAAACTATCTTATGTTCTTCTAATTTGTTTATAATATCATTCTTTATGTGTAGATCATGAACTCATTTCAATCCTATCTTGTTATACTATGTTAGGTGTGGGTCTATGCCTACTTTCTGCCATACAAGTTTCCAATTTCCCCAACAGTTTTTGTCAAATAGTGAATTCTTATCCCAAAAGCTGGAGCCTTTGGGTTTGTCACATACTAGATTGTTATAGTCAATGGCTATTTTGTTCTGTGAACTTAAACTATTCCACTGATCAACTTCTCTATTTCTTAACCAGTAGCAAATGGTTTTGATGATTGCTGCTTTATAATGTAGTTTTAAATCTGGTATAGCTAGGCTATCTTCATTTGCTTTTCTCTTCATTAATTCCTTTGAAATTCTTTATCTTTTGTTCTTCCACATGAATTTTGTTATTTTTTCTGTCAGTAAAATAGTTTCTTGGGAGTTTGATTTGTATAGCACTAAATAAATAGATTAGTTTAGGGATCATTATCATCTATATTATATTTGCTCAACCTATCTATGAGCACGTGATATTTTTCTAATTGCTTAAATCTGACTTTATTTGTGTGGAAAGTATTTTGTAGTTTTGCTAATATAGTTCCTAATTTTTCCTTGTTAGATAAATTCCCAAATATTTTATATTATCAACAGTTATTTTAAATGGAATTTCTCTTTTTATCTCTTGCTATTGGATTTTGTTAGTGATGTATAAGAATACTGATGATTTATGTGCATTTATTTTGTATCCTGCAACTTTGGTAAAGTTGTGGATTATTTCTAATCTTCATTTACTTTTTTTTGTATTTGTCCAACTGAATCTCTAAATGAGTTGTTTTGTTCTATGGAATTTTTTTTCCATTTCACAAATTCTGTTTTTAAGGAGTTTTCTTTTTCTGTTTCACAAATTCTGTTTATCTGGGAGTTGCTTTCTTTTTCCATTTTATAAAATCTATATTTCAATTAGTTATGTGCCTTTTCCAAACCCTCTTGCAATTTTTTCATTTCTTTTCCCCATTTTTCTTTTAGCTCTCTTTTAAGATCCTTTTTAATTTCTTCTAGGAGAGCCTTATGTGATAGGGACCAGGTTATATTACCCTTTAGGACTTCATCTGGATACAGTCTGCCTTTAGTCTCTGCAGGATTTGAAATCTGTTCTTCTCTTTCATCATAAATGCAATCTATTGTCAGAGTCCTCTTTACTTTTTTACTCATTAAAAAAAAATTAAGTCTGCTTTCAGGGCAGGAGAGGTTTTCCAAGTGACCGTCAATGCTCTGGGTCAGTGCTGATTCACTCCCAGTGCTGCTTTCACTGGCTGCCTCCCTCCCATTTCCAATTGAAACAGACCTTTTATGATGATCTTTGAAATTATCTTCTGCTGATAATTTGCTGCACTCCCAATATTTGTAGGTTCTATGGGTCCAGAGCTAATTCAGAGGCTGTATTTGCTAACTAGTCTGAGGATTGTAGAAAAGATCAGAAAGAAATGTGGTCATTTTGGCCATCTTGGCTCCCTATAATTTCTATATAGAAATGATCTTATCAAGTTCACAAACAAATGTGGTATTGCTGCTATGAATCTGTGTTTCAGCTACCAATGAATGATACTTACTCCCCATTTTCTTGGTTTTGTGTCACCACTCTTGATTTTCCTCTCATTATCTGACTAATTCCCTTGTTATCTTTGTTGAATTATCATTCATATCACATTTGTTAACTGTGGGTATTTTCTAGGGTTCTGTGTTGGAAGCCTTTCTCTTATCTACTGATATTCTCCCTATTAGTTATTTCATCATTTTTCATAGGGTTAATTATTATCTATGCAGATGACTCCCAGATAAATATATTCAGTCCTAATTTTTCTACTGAACTTTAGTGCCTTATCACAAAATGCCTCTGACATTTTGAACTGAATGTACTGTAGACATATCAAACCCAACGTGTTCAAAATTGGACTAATTATCTTTCTTTGGAAACCCATCTCTCTTCCAAAATTCCAAATTTCTATTTGAAAAGTGTGTGCAACTCATATAGTTTTTGTTTTTGTTTTATGGCCACCTGGCTTGTCTACATGCAGCTCACAGGAAGGGACTGATAGATATCTCAGCCCACTCCTCTCCAAGGGAAATTTTGAATCCTTTCTAGAAAGGATCAATAGAAGGGGCCATGAGGATTGCCCCTCTGTTCTGACAAAAAAAAAGTACAAGACTAGATTTTCAATTATCTGCCTCACTAAATATTTTCAATGTAATGACATGGATATTTTTTGTTGTTATTCAAAGCAGCAAAGCTCCTAGCTTTGGTTGAACCATTCTCATCAATTGCTAGTAAGACAAAAGATCATCACAAATAAAAAATAGCGAGTAAACCCAGATTAGAATATTCCAGAATATAGAGAGCAAATTAGCTTTCTAACTGGGAGTCAGGTTGCTCTATTCAACCAAGAGAAAGGCACTGATATCACTCAAAGGAAAATTTGGAATATTTTGAGGAGCAGGCTTTCCCCTATATTTTTACACTAGAAAATTTGTCCCTCACTCTACATGTCTGGAATTGATCCCCAAGTGAATCTGAAATCTTACATGTCTGTCCTCTATCAAAACAGGAATGAAGAATATATTTTCTCTCTAAAGTTCTAGAGAACCCCCATCAGGTGGTATCTAATTATCTTTCCCCAGTCCAGAATCACTTCTAAGTAGTAAGTGGCATGCAAAACAACACAAGTTTAAAATCCAAATTTATATTTTATATCCAATTACATACTGAAAGTACCAACTTCCTCTTCGTTACCCAGATACTCAACTTTGGAGTTATCCTAGGGTTTCCCTAATCCTCCGTCATCTCTGCTTCCACTATTGTGGAATCTTATATTTTTTACCTTTTCTTCACACACATAGTCATTACTCTGGGTGAGTCCCTGTCACATGGACCATTGAAATAGCTACCTGATCTCTCCATATTCCAGTATATTTTCTATACAACTAACCAAGTACAGGTCTGACCATGTCACTTTCTTACACAACAAATTCCAGTGACTCGCTATGGACTCTAGAACAAAATATTATTTCACCTTTATTTCATCCAATGTTCAGATTTTATAATGTAGATAATATATATATATATATATATATATATAGTACAATACTATAGGTATAGAACATAGATTTTTTTTTAAGCTGGAGATTCATGCATAAAATGTGCATGCACTGAAGTTTAGTAGAGAAATTAGGAGTGAATATATTTATCTGGGAGTCATCTGCATAAATAATAATTAAATCCATGAAAACTGATGGAATAACTAATAGACAGAATATCAGTAGAGAGTACAAAGGGATCCAGCGCAGAACCTTGGAGAATACTCACAGTTAGTGGATGTACTATGAATGATAATTCAACAAAGATAACTGGGGAACTGTCAGATGGTCAGAGGAAAATCAAGGGTGCATAGTCTAAAAACTTGGAGACCACTGCTCTACACCATTCTTTTCATTTTTTCATCTGTTCCTTTTCCTTAGTCATCTTTTCAAGATGCCTTATGCCAAGTTTCATAGATCCATAGCAATTAAATCTAATTATAAAGCATTCAAATGTCACCCTTTTACAAAGGTAACATTGATGGATTAGAAGGAAGTAGGCCAAAAAGCAGAGATCAGAAAAAGTTGCTCTGTGATAAACCTTGAGGCAAAACTTAGTGAGTACTGAACTCTATAAAGAAATCGAAACTCAAAAATAGAAATACTTTAGGGGTTTCTTGGGTTCACTATTTAAGAACCATGAGATTCTGAGCAATTCTCAATCTCTGAGACTCAGTTTATTTATGTGGGAAAAGAGGTTAACAACATTGACAATGGCATACTGGTTCAAAACAAAACATAGATAGCTGACACTTATTGACTGTGTGGCTCTGGGTAAAGTCCTTTAACCCCTGAGAGTTTTAGGCTTACTCTCTTGGATTAAGTGTTGTAGAAAAAGTGCTGTTCTTCACTGGTAGAGAGAATTCCTCCCTGGAAACTCCCCCACATTGAACTTAAGCAACCGATGTGAACCTCGATTAACTAATCTTTCTGATGAACCAACAAAGGATCAATCCAGAAACATGTAAGGTCTTCTGGGACTTTCTATTACATTTGGTAGATCTAATTAAAAAATTAAAAAAAAAACCACAGATTAAAGTAGGACAATGCATAAAATGACATAATACTTTAAAAGTAACCAGGGCTGGTGTCAATAACATTCATAAAAATTTTGGGCAGCAGAGAGAAGTTAGGTAATACTGCCTTTTTTAAATTAACAAATAATAAAAATGTATACATATAAACAGAAAAAAATTATATAAAAATTTTAACATGTGTACAATTTCCTTTTTTAAATATGTATTAAACATGGTAGTACCAACACTTTCCTATTTGTCTGTCACTTTCTGAACTTTCTTCTATTCTCTTCTAGGTAAGTTTTTTTTCAATGTTTCATTGATATTATTTTCTTTTATTACCTATTTCTCATGGAACATACTTATTTTATCTGAAAATCTATGTCTCATTCTGTCCCTCTAATTCATCTGTCTGTCAAGAGGTAGGAAGCATGCTTCAGCATTAGCCTTTTGGAACCATGATTGAATTCTAGTGCCTCAGCTGTTTCCTGTGTTACTAATACATGTTATTGCATAATCTATTATACTATTTACTTTGTTCTTTATCAGATCATGTAAATCTTCCTAGATTTCTCTGAATTTGCTATATTCGTCCATTTTTAAGGCACATGGCTTTTCTGATAGGGCATTATTATATCTATTCAGCTACAAACTCTCCAATAATTATAATTATCATTTTTTGCCATCTTTGCTGATCTGATGAATGGGATGAAACCTCAGAATTGTTAGAAAATGAATTAATTCTAAGTGATTTGCTGCAGTTTTTTTCATATTGTTGATAGCATTTCTTTTTTTAAAAATGGTTCATAGACTTTGATCATTTATTGTAGAAGACATGTTTTTATGTATACATATGTATAATAATGTATATATATATATATGGAAATATATATGTATAAGGAACTAATTCAAATTTATAATGATTAAGAGTCATTTGCCAATTGATAACTGGTCAATCAATAGGCAGTTAGTTCTCAAGGAAAATATCTCAGTCATTTCTGATTATTTATTATCATTTGTGTGGTTTTCTTAGCAGATTGGTTTGGCAATTTCCTTCTCCAATGATTTCCACAGTTATATGGAAAAAATACTTCAAATCACCAAAAATTAGAGAAAAACAAATTAAATCAACTCTGAAGTTGTACTCCACACCCTTAAGATTGACAAAGTTGATAAAAAAGGAAAATTGCAAATGCTGGGGGCGCTGCAGAAAAAAAGACATATTAATGCATTATTTATGTCTAGACATTCTTGAAAACAATTTGGAACTATGATTCAAAATGTGCTAAATTGGACAAACCATTCAGCCCAAACATAGCATGACTAGGTCTATGTCTCAAAAAGACAAAACAATAAGAAAAGTCTTAAATATGTACAAAAATATCTCTTTTGTGCTGTTAAAATCCTCTAAACTACCAATATATCAATATGATAGATATAAGGATATCTAGACATAAACAAATTATGGTTTATGAATGATTTCATGAGAGAATACTATTATGCTATAAGAAATGATAAAAAAGAATTTCAGAGATGTCTGGGAAGCCTTGTATGAATTAATAAGCATGAAATGAATGGAGCCCAAAGAACAATTTATACTATAAAATTAATATTTAAAAAGTGAACAATTTGGAACACTTATGAAGTCTAATAAAATGCAATGATCAACCCAGATTCCAGAAGAACAACAATGAATGCTATCCATTTTCTTACAGAGATAAAGAATGAGACATGAATTTTCAAACATAGTTGATGGGGAATTTGATTTGCTTGACTACACTTTTTTATTTTGTTTCATAGGCTCTTTCTTTTTCTTTTTCTTTGGGAGAGGGGAGGCTGAGAAAAAGAGTTGAGTAGTAGAAAAATGCTTTATAATTTAAAAAATTAAAACTATCAAAAATCTTTATACATCTTGAATATCAGACCTTTAATCATGGAAATTTGCTTCAAACATTTTTCCAGTTAGCTTGCTTTTCTAATTCTACTTTGATTTTAGTTGTGCTTTTAAATTTTATATAATCAAAATTATTCAATTCATTTTCTATAATCATCTCTGCCCTTTGTTTAGTCAAGAATTCTTCCCCTGATCTATAGAATACCTTCTCTTCTTAGTATAGCAGAAATGTCTACCATAGTTAACTTACATGTGGGATGGGCTAGTAATTTTTTAAAGGTATTAAGACCACTCTACCAACTATGCTAATAATTATGGGTGCAGAACGACTTCCTTGTAGTTAACTTTGTTACAATATTGTAAAGCATAAGACCCATACATTAGTCAACAGTTAAAAACAATTTGGTCAAAGGACTAGAAAACAATATCAACAATTGAAACCATTAGTATCCCTTGTACCATTAGTACAAAAAGCCGTAACAGCTCCAACCTTTCTCTGATGTTTGGCTGGCTGACTTCTATAAATAACTCAGAGCTCTGATGATCTGAAATAATGAAAAATGCCTTCTCTGAATATCTTTGTTGACTATCTTTCCCTTGTTACTACTAAGTAAATCTCCTTTGGTTAATTACTGAATGGCCTGGAGAGCTTGCATTTCATGCCAACATGAGCTTTTAACCTCCAGGAAATTGGTCCAAAGCTCATTTCTTTTTGCTAATTTGTTTATATAATCTTTAAAAATTAGGCCATCTATCCATTTCTGGCTTTTGTAGCATGTGGTGAAGGATGTTGTCTTAAATTTAATTTCTGTCATACTATTTTTTTTTTAAATTTTCGTGGCAGTCTTTGTCTAATAGTGAATCCTTATGCTACTAGGCCCTGGATTTATCAAGTACTAGGCTACCATATGTGATTGTTTCAAGATCTTATTTACCTGATTTCTTCAATTGATCAACTTTTAAAATTTTTAATTAGTACCATATAGTTTTGGTGATTATTGTATTCCAGTTTGAAATATGCTACAGTAAAACTCTCTTCATATTTTTCTTATTATTTTCTTTAATATTTCTGATTTTTTGGTTCCTTCAAAATATTTTATTGTTATTTTGAGTGCTAGAGATAATGTTTGGTAGTTTGATGGGTAGGAACCAAATCTATAAATTAAGTAGTTTTTAAGTTTATATTAGCAAACTAAGAGTGTACAATTAATACCATTCTTTTTGTTTTTCTTTGTCTCTCTAGTTTCTTGTTAATGTATTCATGGAAGTATCCAGTAGGTGTTGGTAGGAGGATTCTCAGATATTTTATGTGTTATGTTAAAAGAAGTGAGTAGAACCAAGAGAACATTGTACACAGCAACAACAAGATTATATGATGATCAACTGTGATGAACTTGGCTCTTTTCAACAATGAACTGATTCAGGTCAATTCCAATAGACTTGTAATGGAGAGAGCCATCTGCATACAAAAAGGATGGGGACTGAATGTGGATCACAACATAATGTTTTCACACTTTTTGTTAGTTGCTTATTTTTATTTCTTTCTCATTTTTTCCCATTTTGATCTGATTTTTCTTGAGCAGCATGATAAATGTGGAATTAAGTTTAAAAGAATTGCACATGTTTAACATATATTGGATTCCTTGTTATCTAGCAGAGGGGAAAAGAGAGGAGGAAAAATTTGAAACACAAAGTTTTGCAAGGGTGAATGCTGAAAACTATTTTTGCATGTTTTTTGAAAATAAAAAGCTATTAATAAAAATAAAATTTCCAAAAAATCCCCACAAAATTTTCCCTCCTTAAGCATCATAATGATGAAAAACATTAGTCCCAATTGTGAAAGAAGAAATATACTAAGAGAAAAAAAATTTTTAATAAGTAAAAATAGTATGCTTCATTCTATATTCAGAGTCCAAGTTCATACTCTTGAGATAAGATAGCATTTTCCATCATGAATCCTTTGTAACTCTTTTGTATCATTGTATTTCTAGTCCATAGAAGATCATCACACAATGTTGCTGTTACTGTGTATAACAGTCTCCTGGTTCTGATCATTTCCCTTTGCTTTAATTCATGCAAGTCTTTCCAGGTTTTTCTGAAAGCATCTTGCTCATCATTTCTTATTGCACAATACTATTCCACTACATTCTTATTACACAGTTTGTTTAACCATTCCCCAATTGATGGACATGCCCTCAATTTCCATTTTTGCCACCACAGAAAGAGATGCTATAAATATTTTCATACAGGTTCTTTCCCCTTTTATTATGATTCATTTCTTTGGGATGCATTTCTATAGCTTTAAGTTTATAAACCACATTTTTTTATTTTTTATTCTCATATTTTTTAATTCACAACAAATCTGAGATAGGAATAATCATGTTTATTTTATAGGAAAAGCAACTGTGGTCCAAAGGATTTTCCTATTTTCACATCTCCATGCTAAAAGGGATCAGAATACAATAGCATTCCTGGATCAAATAATATGCATAATTTGCTCTTGAGGCATAGTACTGTATTGCTAGCCAGAATGGTTGAATCAGTTCACAACCAACAAAGCACTAATATTCCCACATCATCTCCAACATTTATCATAAAATGGATGTTTTCTGAGTTAAAGGTAGGTAGATAGGTTTTATTATTATTGGGATTTTTAAGATGTAGACCATTCCATCTTTGCTCTGCAATAAATTTTGATAGAGTTTTTGTGATTAAACCACTGTTAAAGCCAAAAATTAGAGAGCAAAATAAACTTAACCAGGACCAACTTCAACCCCCCCCCAATGAACTGACAAATTAGACAAAACATTTATTCTCTTGTCCCATATACAAATAGGCTCTACTGCCTGTCTTTCTAAGTATTCCTTTGTTTCAGGAAGTACTCTCCATTCCATGGAGCTGAAAATCTCCTTTCCTATGATACAAGGGATCCTGAAATATTCCCTCTCTATGGACATTCCAAGTCAGAAAAGAAGTACTGCCACCTTTCCAAGGGAGTGACAAGCTGAGAGCTTTTACATGCACTCTCTCAGAAAGAATGAGGTACAGAGAAGGATATTTCTTCTTGTATTAATATCAATAATAATAATAATCTAAGATTTATGTAGCACTTATTATGTACCAGGCACTATACCAAATGTTTTACAAATACAATCTAATTTGATGCTCATAAAAACTCTGGGAGAAAGGTGCTAATACTAGCCCCATTTTACAGATGAGAGGCAAGCATACGCCTTGTGACTTTTCCAGTGTCACTCTAGTAAGTGTCTAAGAATGGATTTGGACTCAATTCTTCCTTACTTGAAAATGTCAAGTCTGGCACTCTATCCACTGAGGCACTTGAAAAGGTCCCTAAATAACCTGCCCTTCTTCTCAGTGGTAGAAAGTAGTCCAGGAACCCTTATGCATTAATTCCCAGTCTTTTCAACAATATCATTTTTCATCAAATGATGCTATCCTCTACCTATTCCTTATTCCCAAACTATTCCACAAGAAGGGAAGAACTGGTGTCTTCCTCTCTTTTCTTCCCCTGAGTCAAGGAGGAACACCATATAGGGTACCCTGGGGTAAAGCTACTCCTTGGTTATGGCTCTGCAAAGGAAGTACCTGCTCCGGAGGTAACCTCAATATCCCTTCAGGAACTTGGGGTACTCACTGTGATCTATGTCTTCTTTAGCCTCACAGCATCCCACAAAGACAGGAAGTGATAGTGGGGCTTGAGAGCTCTTCACCAACTGTCAAGCCAAAGGAGATAACACAGCTTTATCTTGTGCACTGGCCACACCTTTTCAGCATTCCATCACTAGTTCATTGTAGAAAGAGGCTGTCCTGCCTTCACCACCAAGTATTCAATCTTAAAAGAGCACAGGGCTTCAGAGAGCTTCACTGGTATACTCTTACCCAAAAAAGACATCATCAGTCATTAGTTTTATTTAGGACCATCAGAGATTAAATGAAAAGATTGAGAAGTGTTTCTATAGTTTCCTCAGGTTCAGTATACACTTTCACACTTTTTTCTCACAACAACTCTGTGAGGTAGATACAATCATCCTCATGATAATATAAAAGAAGCTGAGGTTCAGAGGATTTCACTACTGTCACATCTAAAATGTGGGGTGTGAACCAAAATATTTTCTGAACCCAAGTCCAACGATCTTATTATTGCTCCATGCTGCCTTGTGCTCTGAAGGGATATTATCTTGGAACCCAAACAAAGGTATTTCACAATTAAATGGTGAATTTAAGAGAACATTAGGTATCATTGTGAAGCTGGAAAAATCTTACCATGATGTTAATTATAATACTGTTCCTGTGGAACTGGCTGGCTCTGAAACATTCCAATTATCATATTTTTGCAGAATTAGTAAATGCCTTTGAATTTTGATTTTTCTAATTTTGCCCCAACCAAAATATCTGGGAGTTCTCTCAACTTCTGTCTCTTCACTTAGTGGAGCTCTTTACCTCACTATGGTTCATTTATGGATTAGGACCAAATTGAATTGTTTTTAATTCACAAAGATAACAATTATAGAATTTTAATTGTGATATTACCAAGAAAACTAAGTAAAAAGAAAATGGAGAGATAGTATGACCCCCAATGCCACTTTATCCAATTTTGGTTTTGGCAGGGGAGCTATAGAACCTGATCTCCCTGAGAAAGGAAATCTCAAGAGGAAAAAAATGCTCTGCCAATGGTGGGGCCTTAAGAAAGTTACCTTAGATCACTGAGAAGTTAGGTGACATCCCAAGGTCATACACAACTAGCAAGGGTGAAAGCTAAAACGGATATCACATGTATCCAATGCCTTCATCTTAAAGATGAGGGAACTGACACCCAGGGATATTAAGAATTTTACTCAGAAACTTTACTCAGAACTACACAAATAGAAAAAGTCAAAAGTGAGTTTAAACTCAGGTCATCCTAACTCCTAGGCTATCTCTCCATCAACTACCCCATCCTTCTTCTTTTAACATTTAATATTTAAAATAAATCGATTTCCTGATGACACCCACATCTTGCACTAGGGAATACTTTTGTCTTATTCCAGGGATGAGGGAAATCAAGATATAATGAAAATTTATCACATTATCAGTACCACCTCGAAACAAGAGGGACATTAAAGAAGTCAGGTCTGCTGCTGAAATGTCTTCACCAAATAAAAAGTCCCAGCAAGGGCCCTGTGCCAATAAGCAGCTGAGTTGGTACCTGTGGTCCCCAAAGACCATAGGACTCTTGCTGGAAAGGTAAGAATCTAGAACAGCTGCCCATACTCACTAGCCTCTTCTCACTGGCTTTTAGAATATTGTAAACTCAATTATCCATGCTAATGGGGACCCAGGGATTACACAGGCAGATGAACAGACTGCCTTTATTTTTAGCTACCAGTTTTAGCCTCTTTTTTGACCTGAACTTGGGTCAGAACAGAAAATAAGCTCTTGCTGCCTTTCCATTGCTCCCTCTCTTCTCTAATTGGTGAAATGCCCAAAAGGTAATGGACTGAAAGAAAAAATAAAGACCAAGGGCCTGAGCAAGCTTCAGACTGGAAAATTGGGCCTGAAATAACTGAAAATTAGTGATTATTCTCTCAGATCTAAAGCTGAGATAGCAAGAATTTCTCATCTTCTCATCTTTCCATTCATTCATTCCCCAACTAATTTGGAACAAAAGGTTGGGGAAATGACTTATTCCCTTGGGGGAAAATTATAATTGTTGTTTCTGAATATTCTATGTAATTTTTAGATACATATTCTCTCTTTCCTTAGGGGAAATTATATCTACTGTTACTGAATATGCCATGTAATTGTATTATTAATTTTTAGATATATATTCTCTCCTTCTACTTTTCCCACCCTTCCCACCCCCCTTTGAGACAACAAATAAGACAAACAAAACTTTTGTTACAAATATATCAAGCAAAACAAATTGTTGCATTGGCCATGTCAGAAAGAATTATGTCTCAAATCTGTTCCCTGAGTTCATCATTGCTTAGTTGGGAGATGAGTAATATGCTAAGTAATTTTAACTTTGTAATGTCAGAGCAAGATAACCATTAGATCATGGAAGAGAATAATAAAAAAAACCTGGGGAACAAGCCAGAACTGGGACTCTTCAATCATGAGTCATATGCCCAAGCTGTGTCAGCCATATTTCTTTTGGAAATGAAACAAGGGCTGAAGAAATACCTCTCAGGTAGGACAATCAAATATATGGACAATCCAAAATGAAGAATAAGTTTTCAAAAAAGATAAGTTCATTTTTAGCTCTTACAAGGTGATGATATTAAGGTGTGGACAAAGATAACACCAGTTATAAGGCCTATACATAGTTGGATAATTCAATTCAATTCAACATTTATTAATTATTTATTACATGCCAGTTTCTGTGGTGGTATGAAAAATATAAAGACAAAAATAAACCAGTCCCTGCCTTCAAAGAGCTTACATTCTTCCAATCCAGGTGTTAACTCAGAAGAAGAAGTGTGGAAAATCTATGATCTACATTATATACTAAAGTAATTGGAGGACCTATTTTTTTTCTATTTGCTATATATTTTATTTATATAATAATTTTTATTTTACCAAAATATATGTAAAGTTAGTTTTCAACATTCATCCTTGCAAAACCTTGTGTTCCATATTTTTAATCTCCCTCTCACCTACCTCCTCCCCTAGACACAAGTAATCCAATATAGCTAAAACATGTGCAATTCTTCTAAATATATTTCCAAATTTATCTAGCTGCTCAAGAAAAATTGGATCAAAAAGGAAAAAAAAAACTGAGAAAGAAAAAAAAAGCAAGTAAACAAACAAAAATAATAACAAAGATGAAAATAGCATGCTGTGCTCCATATTCAGTCCCCACACTCCTCTCTCTGAGTGTAGTTGGCTTTCTCCATCACAACTCTATTGGAGTTGGCTTGAATCTCCTCATTCTTGAAAAGAGCCAAGTCCGTCACAATTGATTATCAGATAATCTTCTTGTTGCCATGGATGTTAATGATCTCTGTGTTGCCAACCATTTCCGGGTTCTGCTCATTTCATTTAGCATCAGTTCATGTAAATCTCTCCATGCCTCTCTGAAATCATCCTGCTGATTATTTCTTACAGAACAATAATATTCTCTAACATTCATATACCATAATTTATTCAATCATTCTCCAAATGATGAGCATCCATTCAGTTTCCAGTTCCTTGCCACTGTAAAAAGGGCTGCCACAACATTTTTGCACATAAGGGTCCTTTTCACTTTTTATTATATCTTTGGGATAGAGACACTACTGGATCAAAGGGTATGCACATTTTGATAGCCATTTGGTGCAGTATCTATTTTTAGAGGAGCAAAGAACTGAAAAAATAATGCTGTGCCCATCAACAAAGAGATGAATGAAATCACAGTTAGTGAATTTAATGAAAATCCGGGTAGAGCTACATGAAATGATGCCAATTGAAGTAAGCAAAAATCAGAAGAAAAAAAACAATATACACAAGAATATGAATACAAACAACACTGCATACATAAAATAAGTAGCTATAATTTTAGAGAATCAATAATGAAAAACACTTCCTGGTAATCATGAACACAGTCTCTTATTGGTTAAGAAATAGAATGGTGGATCAAAAGAATAGATTGGAAACACAATGCACAATAGTAATTTAGCACTCAATCAACACAAGGATTCAAACTTTGGGGTCCAGAACTCACTGCCTATTGAAAATTGCTGGGAAAACTGGAAAATAGTTTAACAAACTAAGACTAGAGAAACATAGCCCAATGTATACCAAGATAAGATCAAAATGGGCACATGATTTTCACATAAAGGATGGTATTGTAAGTAAATTAGTAAATTCATGGGAAAATATAGCTCTTAGACCTATAGAAGGAAGAGTTTATGACCAAGTAAGAAATAGAGAGGATCACATGAAGTAAAATGGATAATTTTGATCACATAAAATTAAGAAGTTTTTTTTTGCATATGCAAAACTAATGCAGCTAAAATTAGAAAGAAAATTAGAAATGGGGAAATTTTCCAGCAAATTTCTCTGACATTACATCAGATCCCTTTGCCCTCCAAAAATAACTACTAAATAACCTCAAAAGTCTAGCAATCCTTCTCCAAATCAAGAGAGGAAAAGAAACCAGGGTAATGTGTCCCCAAAGTTATACCAATCAAACCAATCTGTGGGTAGACTCTATCCAAAAGCAATCTATGCTTTTATGTCTCATCTATTTCCATGTTTTTCTGTTTGTTTTCCTTCCTTTATTTTCCTGACAAAAATTCCTTTTGAAAAATTCTAATCATGGGATGGGGAAAGGAACTTTAGTCATAATAGAAATAGGGAAGAGGAAGAGAACATGGGAACAATTATTGCACCAATTACTACACCCCATTCTCTGACTCTGCTGCTGCCATGTTTCTTGAATTACCATGATTATTTATGAAAAGTATATTTAATAAATCTGGATATAGTTTGGCTTGGGAAAATAAAAAAATAAATAAATTTAGGAAAGAAGATGACCTAAGATGTTGGGGTAGGGAAAGAAATAGGATAGATCTGCCTCAAACCCTTATGGAAATAGAGTTGGGTGGCAGGGGAAAACACAAGGATAGATACCCAGAACCAGAGTTATAAGGAATCCAAGTGGCCCTCTGGTCCAGCATTGGCCTAAACAAGAGTTACATTTACCATATGCCTAACAAGCTTCAATTCTTACTGAAAGTTGCTAACTCCAGAGGCAAACCACAACTCTTAGGATAGCCCTGTGATGTCTCTTCTCTGTAAGAAAGTGGGGAGCATCCTTCATCTGTTGTTTTCTGTAATCATAGTTGAGGTCTGCAGTGATTATAGTTCACAAGCCTTTCAAAACAGTTTGTTTTTTTCAATATTACTAGCTATATGACCCTGGGCAAGTCATTGACTTTTGTTTGCCTCAGTTTCCTCCACTGCAAAACAGGAACTATAGTAGCAGCTGTTTATCAGAGATGTTGCAAAGGAGATATTTGAAGAAAAATGCTTAGCACAAGTGCCTAGCACATAGTAGATGCTATATAAAAATATTGATTCTTTTCTTCCTTCGCTTTTATGGTGTCCCAGACCCCTGCCACCTTCTAGGAATCATGGTTTTCAATAAAAAATAAAATAAAATGTCTATATCTATACCAGTCATAAGGAAATGCAGATATCAAAAATTTTTTTAAGTTTCTATCAATACCAGGTTAAGAACCTTTGCTCTGTGTTAGGAAATTTTTTTCCTGGTGTTAAGTCCCTAAGTTTGCTTCTGTAACCCATTGTTCCTGGTTCTTCCTTCAGGGGTCAAATAGAGCAAGTTTGTTCTCTCTTCCAACTGATAACTCTTCAAATACTTTGACAATAGCTACAATTTCCTTCCTAAGTATGATCTTTTCTATCTCCTTTATTGAATTGTCCTATAGATGAACCCCAAATCTCTTACTCTATCCCACCCATTCTCTGGATACACTTGACAGCTTTGAAATATTTCCTAAGATGTGATGCCCACAGATAAACCCAATATGATCTAATGAAGCCAGGAGGAATCTCACTTGCCTATTGCTGGAACTCACACAATTCTTATTGTGGCTTTGAACTAGATTTGTTTTCTTGGATGTCATATCACACTGACTCATATTGAGACCATCTTTTTCAGATGAATTGCCTTTTAACCATATCTCTTCCTAATCTTATACATATGAATTTGATTTTTTTTAATCCAAGTGTAAGATTTTACACTTTTCCATATAAATTTCACCAAAGCTATGGGTATGGATTCCTTCCCATCTGGATTAACTTTAGAAGAAAGAAAAAAACAAAAATTCAAAGCTCAATTTCTGCCTTCCCAATCAGTGCAGGAAGCACAGTTAATCTAAAGAAAAGACTTCATAGAAATCATCTTGCCATTGTTGTTGTTTAAATGTTCCCAACTCTTTATGACCTCATTCATGGTTTGCTTGGAATATTTCCTTGTCTACATTCTTGTAGGTTAAAAAAATATTGAGAGAATGTAAACTGAACAAGATCATTTAGTAGAATGTAAACTGAACAAGATCATTTAGTAGAATGCAAACTGAACAAGATCATGTCAAAAGGACAAAAATTAATTTTTTGTTACTTCTTCTCCCTTTCTCCAACCAAGAAGTTAAAGAACTTAGAATAAGTAAGCATCATCTTGTAGTTCAAATGGAGGTCTGAGATACCACAGATATAAAATACACCATTATTTTCAAAACCTATTGGCAACATTAGGGAGAAGTGCTGAGTGAAATGAAGGAATGAAGCATTTTTCATAAGCCTCAATACTCTGAAAATGGAAAAGGAATTGGGGTGAGGAAAAAGGACCTGCAACAAATCCCAGGGGATTTGCATTACAACAAAATAGGAAATGGAAGATGATACAAATGAGAATTTCAAAGCAATTTTTTAAGGTTTTCACTAGTTTTCTTACATGGTACTAACTTGGAAATAGAATTAATGTTCCATTTAACCAAAGATTGTTTGTAAGTCACATTGGAATCCATGATACAATTCTAATGGCAATGATGGTCCAGGCGGTAGTTAGATAGGTAAACAGGCTAATGAGGGAAATATTGTCCTGTACAATAGGATCATGGAACTTCAATCTGTAAGGACCATGGAAATCATATAGTCTGACTCACTTTATAGATGAGTATCCTGAGGCC